>NC_057808.1:560670193-560854142 GCF_018294505.1 Triticum aestivum | reverse complement strand
TTGGTAAACCAAACCCACTTCTTTTCGTCGTCTTCTCCTTGTTTTTGTCAAACAAATGTGTTGGGTTGCTCGACACAATATTTCCCTTTTCTTCGAGTCAGGGCAATGGTCACCCCCTCCCTCCTCTGAGTCCGTCGAGCGGCCCCATTGAAAGAACATGTGGTGCCCCATATTTGGTTTTGGTAATTGACGACAATCTCTATGGACTAACGGTTGTCTTGAGTTATATTTGAAGGTTTTGTCCATAGGCTTTTCTTGGAGTACATGTGTTGGTTTCAAGGAGAGTTTGTGTTGACCAAGGTGCTATTAGAGAATTATCCAAAGATTGGTCATGTGAGAGTTGAGCTTATTGCAAGCATGTCTTGAAGAAGAAGATTGTGTGATCATTCATATTTACCTTCAAGACATCATCCAAATGAAGAGAGTTGGAAAGATTCTAGGTTGATCAAGACTAAGTCAAGAGTGAATCAAGTTGATCAACTCACAAAGCGTAGAAGATGTACCGAGAGGGATCAAGTGATCCCATGGTATGGTAAGCATTGTCCATTGTGCTTTGTGTACTAACCCATGGTCTATGTGAGAGTTCTATGTGGGGTTAGGTACGTGTTCATGGGCTTGCGTCAAGAGGAAGATATCACTCAACCCATGGAGAGGATGACATCAAGTGGTGATCGTCATCAAGATTGCCGTGTGCAAGTTCAAGTGGAGCATCACGAAGAGATCAAGTGCTTGAAGCTTGCCGTCCATTGTGGTGACAATGGACTTGTGAAGATGTGCCGAAGAGTGGCTCACCCATAGTGGACTATGGGGGAGTAATCATCTAGTCTTCATCGAGCCAACGCAATCAAGAAAGGTGGTCCAACTTGAGGGAGTCAAGATCGTCATCATCTAGCTCAAGTGGACCATGTGCAAGGCAAAGGTTTTCCCTTGATAGGTTTTCTATTTTACCGGTCTCATGGTGGTAGTTGGGAGACCGGGTTATAGGATCGATAGCCGTACTATCAAGGGGGGCTCTCAAGTGAGTAGCTTGATCGTATCGTTCGTCGAGAGCTCAAACCATTGCATCCTTGCATCATGTTTCTTGGTTCTTGTTTGGTTCTCTTTGTGAGTCTTAGAGCTTATGGTCATCTTGATGACAAGCTTGAGTTCATCGAAAACGGAGTTTGCATGCGTCTTCTATGATGTTTTCGATGTTGGAGGTTTTACCGGTCTTATCCGAGGAAGGGTTCTCACCATTTTCTTTTGGGCCTTTTCTCATTTTCTTCTTATTGGTATTTCTATCAATATTGTGTTAGCCCTTGTCGCTAGCTTTCCAACAAACTTGGTTTCGTCGAATTTGGAGTCCGTTTGCAGAAGTTGTGTCAGTTTTGGTGTTCTGAAAAGGCTGCAGCGGTACTACCGCGGACAGGAGCGGATGTAATTTTTTTACAACCGCTCTTGGGAGCGGTACTACCACGGCTACTTCCGTGGCTACTTCCGCTCGGGACCAAAAACTCGTCACAAGTCCAGCGGTGGTAGGCACGGATATAATTTTTTAGTACCGCTCGCAAGCAGTAGTACCGCTACCCTTAGCACTAGTACCGCTACCCGTAGCGGTAGTACCGTGAGGTCAAGCGGTACTACCGCTCCGACGGTTCTTCTGGCTTTTTTGCCTCCTCGCTGTTGTGTTTCAAAGGGCTACTACCGCCCTAGCGGTAGTACCGCTCCTTGGAGCGGTAGTACCGCTCGGTGCGGGCTGTGACCATAACGGTTGGATTTTTCCCCACCTATAAAAGGGGGTCTTCTTCCCCAATGAACTTTATCTCTTGAGCTCGTGTTCTTCCCCCATTGTTGACCTTCTTCGAGCTTGCTAACTCTCAATCCCTCCAATGATTCTTGCTAGTTCTTGAGGGAAAAGAGAGAGGAGATCGAGATCCACGTTTCCACCAATCACTTTCTCCTCTAAGTGAGGGGAACCCCTTGGATCTAGATCTTGGAGTTCTTCGTGTTCTTCTTTCGTTCTTCCTCTCATTTTCCTCCCTAGCATTAGTTGCTTTTGTGGGATTTGGGGGAGAAGGACTTGGGCACTCCGTGTGCCCTTGCCATTGCATTTGGTGCATCGGTTTGAGTTCTCGACGGTGATACGTGGAAGTGAAGTTTGAGAAGCTTATTACTCTTGGGTGTTTGGGCACCCTAGAGCTTGTTCCTCTTGGGTGCCTTGGCGCCCTAGATGGTTGGTGGTGTTCGGAGCTCAATCATTGTGTTGTAAAGCTCCGGGCAAGCGTAGGGGTCCCCAATTAGGTTGTGGAGATCGCCCCGAGCAATTTGACGGGTTCCGGTGACCGCCCCCAAGGGTTGCCAAAGTGTACGGGTTCGGTGACCGCCCCCAAGGGTTGCCATTTGTACGGGTTCGGTGACCGCCCTCAAGGGTCCCTTAGTGGAATCACGGCATCTTGCATTGTGCGAGGGCGTGAGGAGATTACGGTGGCCCTAGTGGCTTCTTGGGGAGCATTGTGCCTCCACACCGCTCCAAACGGAGATTAGCATCCGCAAGGGTGTGAACTTCGGGATACATCGTCGTCTCCGCGTGCCTCGGTTATCTCTTACCCGAGCCCCTTTACTTATGCACTTTACTTTGTGATAGCCGTAGTGTTCCTTGTTATATATCTTGCTATCACATAGTTGTTTATCTTGCTTAGCATAAGTTGTTGGTGCACATAGGTGAGCCTAGTTGTTTTAGGTTTTGTGCTTGACAAATTAACCGTTAGGTTTATTCCGCATTTGTTCAAGCCTAAACCGTAATTATTTTAAAGCGCCTATTCACCCCCCTCTAGGCGACATCCACGATCTTTCACCCATCTCTCCTACCTCCGACAACTCGACCTCAAGGAGGAGGAGGAGGAAGAGAGCTGGTGGACACTTGTGTGATCTTGGCCTTCGTCGAGACATACCACGCAGGCGGCTGAGGAGCGGCGCACAAGGGATGAGCCCGAGGCGCTCCTTTCACGGTGTGCTCGCGTCCATGCCGCGCATCGACAAGCGGCATGCAATCAAGGAGTCCGAGTCAAAGGCAGCATCAATAGCAAAACCCTGTGGGGGCATTAGTAACATATGGGATCAATCTTCTCAAGTTGCAAGGACTACTAAATAAAGTTGTCGGGTTTGCCTACCCCGCAACCCGCACATAGCTTCGCCACTGGCCCGGGTCCTCATACCACCACGAGCTTGCCTGTTGCGAGCATTCGCCGCCTACAATGTTAGCACGGGGCGAGCTACAAGGCGGCATCATTGCCGACGAGGAGGCAGCGACGGTAGGGGAGGAGCTCCCGACAACGACAATGGTGGTTGCCGAAGACGTCACCGTTAACCGTCAGGAGAAGGCGATGAGACCTGGGTAGGACAGAGGCGGAGAACCTAAGCTAAGCTTATTTTATAGTTAGAATGAACTAAGATGTGATAATCCTCTATTATTGTTGGGGAACATAGTAATTTCAAAATTTTCCTACGCACACACAGAGGATCATGGTGATGCATAGCAACGAGAGGGGAGAGTGTTGTCCACGTTGTTGGAAATATGCCCTAGAGGCAATAATAAATAGGTTATTATTATATTTCCTTGTTCATGATAATCGTTTATTATCCATGCTAGAATTGTATTGATAGGAAACTCAGATACATGTGTGGATACATAGACAACACCATGTCCCTAGTAAGCCTCTAGTTGACTAGCTCGTTGATCAATAGATGGTTACGGTTTCCTGACCATGGACATTGGATGTCGTTGATAACGGGATCACATCATTAGGAGAATGATGTGATGGACAAGACCCAATCCTAAGCCTAGCACAAGATCGTGTAGTTCGTTTGCTCAGAGCTTTTCTAATGTCAAGTATCATTTCCTTAGACCATGAGATTGTGCAACTCCCGGATACCGTAGGAATGCTTTGGGTGTACCAAACGTCACAACGTAACTGGGTGGCTATAAAGGTGCACTACAGGTATCTCCGAAAGTGTCTGTTGGGTTGGCACGAATCGAGACTAGGATTTGTCACTCCGTGTAAATGGAGAGGTATCTCTGGGCCCACTCGGTAGGACATCATCATAATGTGCACAGTGTGACAAGGAGTTGATCACGGGATGATGTGAGTTACGGAACGAGTAAAGAGACTTGCCGGTAACGAGATTGAACAAGGTATCGGGATACCGACGATCGAATCTCGGGCAAGTAACATACCGCTAGACAAAGGGAATTGAATACGGGATTGATTGAATCCCCGACATCGTGGTTCATCCGATGAGATCATCGTGGAACATGTGGGAGCCAACATGGGTATCCAGATCCCGCTGTTGGTTATTGACCGGAGAACGTCTCGGTCATGTCTGCATGGTTCCCGAACCCGTAGGGTCTACACACTTAAGGTTCGATGACGCTAGGGTTATAGGGAAAGTATGTACGTGGTTACCGAATGTTTTTCGGAGTCCCGGATGAGATCCCGGATGTCACGAGGAGTTCCGGAATGGTCCGGAGGTAAAGATTTATATATGGGAAGTCCTGTTTTGGTCACCGGAAAAGTTTCGGGCGATATCGGTAATGTACCGGGACCACCGAGAGGGTCCCGGGGGTCCACCAAGTGGGGCCACCAGCCCCAGAAGGCTGCATGGGCTAAGTGTGGGAGGGGACCAGCCCCAGGTGGGCTGGTGCGCCCCCCCACCAAGGCCCAAGGCGCATGGGAGAGTGGGAGGGGGCAAACCCTAGGTCCAGATGGGCCTTAAGGCCCACCCTAGTGGTGCCCCCCCTCTCCTCCCCTTGGCCGCCTCCCTAGATGGGATCTAGGGCTGGCCGCCACCCCTTGGGGTGGGAACCCTAGAGGGGGCGCAGCCCCCTCCCCCCCCCTATATATAGTTGAGGTTTGGGGCTGCCCAAGACAGGAGAACGTCTCTCTTTCGGCGCAGCCCTACCCCTCTCCCTCCTCCTCCTCTCCCGCGGTGCTTGGCGAAGCCCTGCCGGGATCCCCGCTACTTCCACCACCACACGGTCGTGCTGCTAGATCTCCATCAACCTCTCCTTCCCCCTTGCTGGATCAAGAAGGAGGAGATGTCTTCCCCAACCGTACGTGTGTTGAACGCGGAGGTGCCGTCCGTTCGGCGCTCGGTCATCGGTGATTTGGATCACGACGAGTACGACTCCATCAACCCCGTTCACTTGAACGCTTCCGCTCGCGATCTACAAGGGTATGTAGATGCACTCCTTCCTTCTCGTTGCTAGTAAACTCCATAGATGGATCTTGGTGATGCGTAGAAAATTTTAAATTTCTGCTACGTTACCCAACAGTGGCATCATGAGCTAGGTCTATGCGTAGTTTCTATGCACGAGTAGAACACAAAGCAGTTGTGGGCGTAGATGTTGCCAATTCTTCTTGCCGCTACTAGTCTTATCTTGTTTCGGCGGCATTGTGGGATGAAGCGGCCCGGACCGACCTTACACGTACGCTTACGTGAGACAGGTTCCACCGACTGACATGCACTAGTTGCATAAGGTGGCTAGCGGGTGTCTGTCTCTCCCACTTTAGTCGGAACGGATTCGATGAAAAGGGTCCTTATGAAGGGTAAATAGAAATTGGCATATCACGTTGTGGTTTTACGTAGGTAAGAAACGTTCTTGCTAGAAACCTATACAAGCCACGTAAAAACTTGCAACAACAATTAGAGGACGTCTAACTTGTTTTTGCAGCATGTGCTATGTGATGTGATATGGACAGAAGATGTGATGAATGATATATGTGATGTATGAGATTGATCATATTCTTGTAATAGGAATCACGACTTGCATGTCGATGAGTATGACAACCGGCAGGAGCCATAGGAGTTGTCTTTATTTTTTTATGACCTGCGTGTCATTGAATAACGCCATGTAAATTACTTTACTTTATTGCTAAGCGCGTTAGCCATAGAAGTAGAAGTAATCGTTGGTGTGACAACTTCATGAAGACACAATGATGGAGATCATGATGATGGAGATCATGGTGTCATGCTGGTGACAAAGATGATCATGGTGCCCCGAAGATGGAGATCAAAGGAGCAAAATGATATTGGCCATATCATGTCACTATTTGATTGCATGTGATGTTTATCATGCTTTGCATCTTATTTGCTTAGAACGACGGTAGTAAGTAAGATGATCCCTCACTAAAATTTCAAGAGACGTGTTCCCCCTAACTGTGCACCGTTGCGAAGGTTCATTGTTTCGAAGCACCACGTGATGATCGGGTGTGATAGATTCTAACGTTTGAATACAACGGGTGTTGACGAGCCTAGCATGTATAGACATGGCCTCGGAACACACGCAATACACTTAGGTTGACTTGACGAGCCTAGCATGTACAGACATGGCCTCGGAACACAGAAGACCGAAAGGTCGAGCATGAGTCGTATAGAAGATACGATCAACATGAAGATGTTCACCGATGTTGACTAGTCCGTCTCACGTGATGATCGGACACGGCCTAGTTAACTCGGATCATGTTTCACTTAGATGACTAGAGGGATGTCTATCTGAGTGGGAGTTCATTGTATAATTTGATTAGATGAACTTAATTATCATGAACTTAGTCTAAAATCTTTACAATATGTCTTGTAGATCAAATGGCCCACGTTGCCCTCAACTTCAACGCGTTCATAGAGAAAACCAAGCTGAAAGATGATGGCAGCAACTATACGGACTGGGTCCGGAACCTGAGGATCATCCTCATAGCTACCAAGAAAGATTATGTCCTAGAAGCACCGCTAGGTGAAGCACCCATCCCAGAGAACCAAGACGTTATGAACGCTTGGCAGTCACGTGCTGATGATTACTCCCTCGTTCAGTGCGGCATGCTTTACAGCTTAGAACCGGGGCTCCAAAAGCGTTTTGAGAAACACGGAGCATATGAGATGTTCGAAGAGCTAAAAATGGTTTTCCAAGCTCATGCCCGAGTCGAGAGATATGAAGTCTCCGACAAGTTCTTCAGTTGTAAAATGGAGGAAAATAGTTCTGTCAGTGAGCACATACTCAAAATGTCTGGGTTACACAACCGCTTGTCTCAGCTGGGAGTTAATCTCCCGGATGACGCGGTCATTGACAGAAACCTTCAGTCGCTTCCACCGAGCTACAAGAGCTTTGTGATGAACTTCAATATGCAGGGGATGGAAAAGACCATTCCTGAGGTATATTCAATGCTGAAAAATCAGCGGAGGTGGAGATCAAAAAGGAACATCAAGTGTTAATGGTGAATAAAACCACTAGTTTCAAGAAAGGCAAGGGAAAAAGGGATGCTTCATGAAACAGCAAATCATTTGCTGCTCTAGTGAAGAATCCCAAGGTTGAACCCAAACCCGAGACTAAGTGCTTCTGTAATGAGGGGAACGGTCACTGAAGCAGTACTACCCTAGATACTTGGTAGATGAGAAGGCAGGCAAGGTCGACAGAAGTATATTGGATATACATTATATGAATGTGTACTTTAGTAGTACTCCTAGCAGCACCAGGTATTAGATACCGGTTCGGTTGCTAAGCGTTAGTAACTCGAAATAAAAGCTGCGGAATAAACGGAGACTAGCTAAAGGTGAGATGACGATGTGTGTTGGAAGTGTTTCCAAGGTTGATGTGATCAAGCATCGCATGCTCCCTCTGCCATCGAGATTTGGTGTTTGCGTTGAGCATGATTGGATTATGTTTATCGCAATACGGTTATTCATTTAAGGAGAATAATGGTTACTCTGTTTATTTGAATAATACCTTCAATGGTCTTGCACCTAAAATGAATCTCGATCGCAGTGATACACATGTTCGTGCCAAAAGATATAAAATAGTAATGATAGTACCACATTCTTGTGGCACTGCCATTTGAGTCATATTGGTATAGAACGCATGAAGAAGCTCCATGTAGATGGATCTTTGGACTCACTCATTTTTGAAAAGATTGAGACATGCGAACCATGTCTATTGGTATATATGCATGAAGAAACTCCATGCAAATGGATCGTTTGGACTCACTTGATTTTGAATCACTTGAGACATGCAAATCATACCACATGGGCAAGATGACTGAAAGGCCTCGTTTTCAGTAAGATGGAACAAGAAAGCAACTTGTTGGAAGTAATACATTTTGATGTATGCAGTCCAATGAGTGCTGAGGCATGCAGTGGATATCGTTATGTTCTTACTTCACAGATGATTTGAGTAGATGCTGAGTGTATTTACTTGATGAAACACAAGTCTGAATTATTGAAAGGTTCAAGTAATTTCAGAGTGAAGTTGAAGATCGTCGTGACAAGAGGATAAAATGTCTGTGATATGATCATAGAGATGAGTATCTGAGTTACGAGTTTGGCACACAATTAAGACATTGTGGAAAGTGTTTCACAATTAATACCGCCTGGAACACCACAGTGTGATGGTGTGTCCGAACATCATAACTGCACCCTATTGGATATGGTGCATACCATGATGTCTCTTATCGAATTACCACTATCGTTTATGGGTTAGGCATTAGAGATAACCACATTCACTTTAAAAGGGGCACCACGCAATTCCGTTGAGACGACACCGTTTAGGGAAACCTAAGTTGTCGTTTCTTAAAAGTTTGGGGCTGCGAAGCTTATGTGAAAAAGTTTTAGGCTGACAAGCTCGAACCCAAAGCGGATAAATGCGTCTTCATAGAATACCCAAAAACAGTTGGGTATACCTCCTATTTCAGATCTGGAAGCAAAAGTAATTGCTTCTAGAAATAGGTCCTTTCTCGAGGAAAAGTTTCTCTCGAAAGAATTGAGTGGGAGGATGGTGGAGACTTGATAAGGTCATTGAACCGTCACTTCAACTAGTGTGTAGCAGGGCACAGGAAGTTGTTCCTGTGGCACCTACACCAATTGAAGTGGAAGCTTATGATAGTGATCATGAAACTTCGGATCAAGTCACTACCTCGTAGGACGACGAGGATGCGTGCTACTTCAGAGTGGTACGTGATCCTGTCTGAGATATCATGTTGTTGGACAATACTGAACCTACGAGCTATGGAGAAGCGATGGTGGGCCCATATTCCGACAAATGGTTAGAAGCCATGAAATCCGAGATAAATGGATCTTTAAGAAGAAGACGGACATGGACGGTAATGTTACCGTCTATGAAGCTCGACTTGTGGCAAAGAGTATTTCCACAAGTTCAAGGAGTTGACTGCGATGAGATTTTCTCATCCGTAGCGATGCTTAAGTCCGTCGGAATCATGTTAGCATTAGCTACATTTATGAAATCTGGCAGATGGATGTCAAAACAAGTTTCCTTACCAGTTTTCGTAAGGAAAGGTTGTATGTGATACAATCAGAAATGTTTTGTCGATCCTAAGGATGCTAAAAGGTATGCTAGCTCCAGCAATCCTTCCATGGACTAGAGCAAGCATCTCGGAGTCAGAATATACGCTTTGATGGAGTGATCAAAGTTTTTGGGTTTATACAAAGTTTTTAGAAACTTGTATTTACAATAAAGTGAGTGGGAGCGCTACAACATTTCTGATAAGTATATGTGAATGACATATTGTTGATCCGAAATGATGTAAAATTTCTGGAAAGCATAAAGGGTGGTTTGAAAGGAGTTTTTCAAAGGAAGACCTGGATAAAAGCTACTTACATATTGGGCATCAAGATCTATAGAGATAGATCAAGACGCCCGATGATACTTTCAAAGAACGCACACCTTGACATGATTTTGAAAGAGTTCAAAATAGATCAGCAAAGAAGGAGTTCTTGGCTGTGTTACAAGGTGTGAGTATTGAGTAAGACTCAAGACCTCACCACAGCAGAAGAGAGAGAAAGGACGAAGGTCGTCCCCTATGCTTTAGACGTAGGCTCTACAGTATGCTATGCTGTGTACCGCACATGAAGTGTGCCTTGCCATGAGTTGGTCAAGGGGTATAATAGTGATCCGGGAATGGATCACATGACAGCGGTTGAACTTATCCTTAGTACCTAGTGGACTAAGGAATTTACTCGATTATGGAGGCGAAAGGGAGTTCGTCGTAAAGGGTTACGTCGATGCGAACTTTGACACTAATCCGGATGACTCTGAGTAGTAAACCGGATTCGTATAGTAGAGCAATTATTTGAAATGGCTCCAAATAGCGCGTGGTAGCATCCACAAGATGACATAGATATTCGTAAAGCACACACGGATCTGAAAGGTTCAGACCCGTTGACTAATAACCTCTCTCACAAGCATAACATGATCAAACCAGAATTCATTGAGTGTTAATCACATTGATGTAACTAGGTACTTAGTAACTGTGGGTCATGTATGTGACTTGCACCTGGATGGGACGATTATTGACAAGTGGGGACGTTGGAAATATCAGAGGCTAATCATGCACTGCATGCAAATTGTTTAAGGATCAGATCATGTGGACGCCCCCGATTTGACCGTACACTAATCATGCACGCAAATGTGTACGACCAAGATCAGGGACTCACGGGAAGATATCACAACACAACTCTAAACATAAATAAGTCATACAAGCATCATAATACAAGCCAGGGGCCTCGAGGGCTCGAATACAAGTGCTCGATCATAGACGAGTCAGCGGAAGCAACAATATCTGAGTACAGACATAAGTTAAACAAGTTTGCCTTGAGAAGGCTAGCACAAAAGTATACAGATCGAACGAGGCGCAGGCCTCCTGCCTGGGACCTCCTAACTACTCCTGGTCGTCGTCAGCGGCCTGCACGTAGTAGTAGGCACCTCCAGTGTCGTGGGAGTCGTCGTCGACGGTGGCGTCTGGCTCCTGGACTCCAACATCTGGTTGCGACAACCAGATAGAAAGGAAAGGGGGAAAAGAGGGGAGAAGCAACCGTGAGTACTCATCCAAAGTACTCGCAAGCAAGGAGCTATACTACATATGCATGGGTATATGTGTAAAGGGGCATATCAGTGGACTGAACTGCAGAATGCCGGAATAAGAGGGGGATAGCTAGTCCTGTCGAAGACTACGCTTCTGGACATCTCCATCTTGCAGCATATAGAAGATAATAGAGTGAAGTCCTCCAAGTAGCATCGCATAGCATAATCCTACCCGGCGATCCCCTCCTCGTCGCCCTGTTAGAGAGCGACCACCGGGTTGTATCTGGCACTTGGAAGGGTGTATTTTATTCAGTATCCAGTTCTAGTTGTCATAAGCTCAAGGTACAACTCCGGGTCGTCCTTTTACCGAGGGACACGGCTATTCGAATAGATAAACTTCCCTGCAGGGGTGCACCACATAACCCAACACGCTCGATCCCAATTGGCCGGACACACTTTTCTGGGCCATGCCCGGCCTCGTAAGATCAACGCGTCGCAGCCCCACCTAAGCACAACAGAGCGGTCAGCACGCCGGTCTAATCCTAAGCGCGCAGGGGTCTGGGCCCATCGCCCTATGCACACCTGCACGTTGCGAACGCGGCCGCGAGCAGACCTAGCAACCCACACGATCACGGCGGTTACGTCAAAGCGGTCCAACACGGCGCGCGCCACTCAGTCGCTGACGTCACGAAGGCTTCGGCTGATACCACGACGCCGGGATACCCATAACTACTCCCGCGTAGATGGCTAGTGCGTATAGACCAAATGGCCAGACTCAGATCAAATACCAAGATCTCGTTAAGCGTGTTAAGTATCCGCGAACGCCGTCCAGGGCCAGGCCCACCTCTCACCTAGGCGGTCTCAACCTGCCCTGTCGCTCCGCCACAAAGATCCACTTGCGGGTACTCCTACGAGCCGACCCGACTTTAGTCATCACATGTGTCATGTATATAGTATATAAGTATAACCCGTGATCACCGCCCAGGTGATCACGGCCCGATAGTATAGCACAGCAGACGGACAAGAATGTAGGGCCACTGATGGAAAACTAGCATCCTATACTAAGCATGTAGGATTGCAGGTAAAGGTAACAACAGTAGTAGCAAGGATAGGCTATGCATCAGGATAGGATATCGAAAAGCAGTAACATGCTACACTACTCTAATGCAAGCAGTATAGAGAAGAATAGGCGATATCTGGTGATCAAGGGGGGGGGGCTTGCCTGGTTGCTCTGGCAAGTAGGAGGGGTCGTCGACTCCGTAGTCGAACTGGGCAGCAACAGTGTCGGTCTCGTAGTCTACCGGAGAGAAGAGGGGGAAGAAACAGTAAATACAATGCAAACATAAGCATGATGGTGCGTGACATGACAATGAACGGTGCTAGGTGTGTCCTAACGCGACAGCAGGTGGTACCGGTGAAGGGGGGAACATCCGGGAGGTATTCCCGATGTTTCGCGTTTTCGGACAGACGGACCGAAGGGGGCAAGTTGCTAGTTCGATAGGTTAGGGGGGTGTGGTGGATGAACGGACTGCGTATTTGGATTCGTCTCGTCGTTCTGAGCAACTTTCATATAGAAACCATTTTCATCCGAGTTACGGTTTAAAAGATATGAATTTTCAAAGTTTATTTGAATTTCTGGAATTATTTATATTCAGCAAAATGAATTATGACGTCAGCATGAGGCAATGCTGACGTCAGCAGGTCAACAGGTCGGCTGACCAGTCAAACCAGACAGGTGGGTCCAGGGGGACCCACATGTCAGCCTCTGTTAGACTAATACTTAATTAAACTAATCTAACAGTATAATTAGAGGGGTGGGCCCCATATGTCAGTGAGTGATTAGTTAATTAAATTATTTTTATTTATAAAACTTTTTCTTTTTCTTTTCTTTTTTATATTTTTGCGGCGGGGCCCGCATGTCAGTGACTGGGCCTGCCCAGTCAGCAGTTGACTGGGTCAACCCAGTCAACTGGGGCCCGTGGGGGCCACTGGCAGTGAGCCAGGGGTGGGGCCCGGCCAGCCACGTCGGCGGACGGCGCCGGAACGACGCCGATGAGGCCAAACGCGGCGGCGCGGCTCGGGAGGTGGCCGGAAAACACCTACAGGGCACCGTTCAGGGAGTTTTTGGTCGCGTTCGAAAGCTACGGCTGCGCCGCGTCCAACGATGGTGGTTGTGGCGGCAGGGGTGACCGGAATCGAGCGCGGCGAGCTCATCGGCGGACGACCGGAGTCGGACGCCAGAGGAAAGGGCGACGCAGCATGCTAGCGAGCGAACTGAGAGGCTAGGTGAGACGTGCGTTAGGAGGCGAATGCAACGGGCGCTGGCCCGTGACCATTTGGTCACCGGAGGCACGCCGGCGACGAGCGCAGGCGGCAGCGCGTTCGGGCGCTCAACGGAGGCTATGCTAGGAGGCACGGGGAGGCACGGGCGCGGGCTCGTTGGGCTCCTGGGAGCTCCAGGAGTTTGGCTACGAGCTCGGACGCGAGCTCAGGCCACGGTAGCCACGGCGGCGAGGTGATATGCGGCGGCGAGCTCAAAGCAACGGCGACGAGCTAGCTAGGGAGGCTCACGCAGTGCGAGGAGGAGAATGGAGGGAGGGAGGAGCTCACCGAGCGGCTACGTAAAGCCCCTGGAAGGTTAGTAGCAGTAGCAGGCGTCGCCGGAGTCGAAGGGGATCGCCGGAGCAGAGGCGGAAGGAGGGCAGCTCGATCCGCTGCCTGCGGTGCCCCCCGGCTTGCGCTCGTGGACGGGGACGAGGAAGTCGACGACGGCGGAGCTGCTGGACAGGTCGGCGAGGCGAGGCGAGGTCGGTAGCCGCGGCTGCGACGGCGGGCGGCGACGGAGGCGCTCGGGATGATGGGGGGAGCAAGGAGCGGCGCGAAGGAGAGGGGATGAGGGAGGCGCAGGGGCCGAGAGTGAGCGGGGGTGAGTGGGAGAGAGGCCCGAGGCGGCGGGGGTGCGGCATCCTTATCCTCCCCGGCGTCGGTGCCGGCGAGGTGGTCGGGCGGGAGCGCGCCCCTGTTCCAACCCCGGTCGAGGGAACAGGGAAGGGGGCGAGGGGAAGAGTGGGCTGGGCCGGGGGTTCGGGGGGGGGGGGGTGCGGCCCAGTTTGGGCCAGGGGGGTTCGGTCCAGATGGGCCACGGGTCCAGTGGGGGGAAAGGGCTTCTCCCCTTTTTTTCTTTTTCTCTGACTGTGTTCTGTTTTCTGTTTTCTTTTTATTTGTTTA
This sequence comes from Triticum aestivum, assembly GCF_018294505.1. Lineage (NCBI taxonomy): Eukaryota > Viridiplantae > Streptophyta > Magnoliopsida > Poales > Poaceae > Triticum > Triticum aestivum. Next base: position 560,840,074 of record NC_057808.1, on the reverse strand, counting down.
TTTCCTTTTCTGTTTCATTTCATTTAAAAGTATTTAGGTATTTTATAAAAATGTGTTTTCTCCACCATAATTACCAGTGTAATATTTGGCACCCACTGAACATTTTTGTTTGAGTTTTTGAAAACTTTTATTTTTCACTTTAATTATATTTGAAGTTTGAACTAGGAGTTTGAAAAGGAAGGTGATTCAAATGTGATCAGCCCTGTTTAGCAACATGATTAGCTTAATCACAGGGAGTTACTGTAGCATGATTCCCAGGGTGTTACAAATCTCCTCCACTACAAGAAATCTCGTCCCGAGATTTAGGAGGTAGAAGGAAACAGTGCGGGGTATTCTTCGCGCAGACGATCCTCTCGTTCCCAAGTGGCCTCATCTTCAGAATGGTGCGACCACTGGACTTTGAGAAACTTGATCGCCTTCTGACGTGTGCGGCGTTCAGCTTGGTCGAGAATGCGGACCGGATGCTCCTTATAGGAGAGGTCTTGCTGCAATTCGAGCACTTCATGATCCACAGCTCGGATTGGATCCTTGAAGCAACGGCGGAGCTGTGACACATGGAACACATCGTGAACCTGTGAAAGGTTCGGCGGTAGTTCCAGTTGGTATGCCACTTTTCCACGCCTTTCGAGAATAGTGAATGGGCCAATATAGCGAGGAGCTAGTTTGCCCTTGATCCCGAAGCGGTGAGCACCCTTCATAGGTGTGACTCGAAGATAAGCCTTTTCGCCAGGTTGATAGACCATGTCTTTATGATGACGGTCATACTGACTCTTCTGACGTGACTGAGCAGTCTTGAGATTCTCGCGAATAATGCGGACTTGTTCTTCGGCATCTTGGATAATATCCGGACCGAAGAGTGGACGTTCCCCAGTTTCTGACCAGTTCAGAGGGGTTCGGCACTTTCGTCCATATAACACTTCGAAGGGGGCCATCTTCAGACTAGCTTGATAGCTATTATTATAAGAGAACTCAGCATACGGGAGAGATTCCTCCCATTTCTTGCCGAAGGAAATAACGCAAGCTCGAAGCATGTCTTCGAGAACTTGGTTGACGCGTTCAACTTGCCCTTGCGATTGAGGATGAAACGCAGTACTGAATGACAGATGAGTTCCCATAGCTTCTTGGAAACTTGCCCAGAATCTTGAAGTGAATAAGCTGCCACGGTCTGAGCTGATAACCAATGGAATACCGTGGAGTGAAACAATCCTGGACATATAGAGCGTTGCCAACTGGCTAGCAGTGATCGTTTCTTTGACTGCCAGGAAATGTGCAACTTTGGAAAGCCGGTCAATGACGACAAGAATAGCATCATTACCTTTCTGTGATTTGGGAAATCCAGTGACGAAGTCCATCTCAACATGGTCCCATTTCCATTCAGGAATAGAGATAGGTTGCAGAGTTCCAGCAGGCCTTTGATGTTCTGCTTTGATACGACGGCAAACGTCACACTCAGCAACATAACGAGCAATGTCTTGCTTCATATTAGACCACCAGAATCTCTGACGGATGTCTTGATACATCTTTGTACTACCAGGATGGATACACAGAGGCGTATCATGAGCTTCTTTCATAACTTCCTGTGTCATATCCAGGTTTTTCTCTGCACATGGCACCACTAGGCGGCCCTTGAAGTATAGGGTGCCATCTTCAGCAATGGTGAAGAATGAGGGCTTTCCTTCTGCGAGGTAGCGCTTAATCTTGTGGGCTTCAGAGTCATACTTCTGTGGCCTTTTGATGCTGTCCTCGAGATCTGCTTTAGCAACTAGGGTATTGAGGGAACCCTGGGTAACAACGTGGAGGTTCACCTTGCCAAACTCCTTAGGAGGGGGAGCGAGTGCACCCGGAGGAACAATATGGAGGTTCAGCTTCCTGAATTCTTCAACAAGCGAGGGCTGAACTTTATGAACCTGGAGGTGGTTGCAGTAAGACTTGCGGCTCAAGGCATCAGCCATTACATTAGCCTTGCCTGGCGTATAGGAAATACCCAAGTCAAAGTCTGCAACAAGCTCCATCCATCTCTGCTGACGGAGGTTCAGATCTGGCTGAGTAAACAGATACTTCAGACTTTGGTGGTCAGTGAAGATCTCGCAACGATTACCGAGAAGGTAATGTCGCCACTGCTTCAGCGCATGAATGACAGCAGCAAGTTCGAGGTCGTGAACTGGGTAGTTCTCTTCGTGAGGGCGCAATTGTCGAGAGGCATAAGCAATCACTTTGCGGTCTTGCATTAGGACACAGCCTAATCCTTGACGGGAAGCGTCACAATAAATGACGAAGTCCTTCTTAGTATCAGGTGGAGCTAGAACTGGGGCAGAAGTCAACTTGTCTTTGAGTGCTTGGAAACTTTCCTGACATTTGTCTGTCCATTGGAACTTGACGCCCTTATGTAACAGGTTAGTCAGAGGCCTGGCGATCTTGGAGAAGTTCTCGACAAATCGACGGCAATAGCTGGCGAGACCGAGAAAACTTCTGACTTGCTTAACGTTCTTGGGAGGAGTCCAATCAAGAATAGCCTGAACTCGCTCGGGGTTGACGGCAATACCATCCTTAGAGATGACATGCCCAAGATAGGTTACTTCCGGTAGCCAGAATTCACATTTGGAGAACTTGGCATATAGTTGATGTTCTCGTAGCTTTTCCAGCACAAGTCGAAGATGTTCAGCATGTTCTTCTTCGTTCTTGGAAAATATCAGGATATCATCCAGATAAACCACGACGAACTTGTCGAGGTAATCCATGAATATGTAGTTCATCAGACGAGAGAAGGTGGCTGGAGCATTGGTTAAACCGAAAGACATGACGGTGTACTCGTATGAACCATAGCGAGTCACGAAGGCGGTCTTTGGGATATCCTCTTCGCGAACACGGATCTGGTGGTAGCCCAACCTCAAGTCGAGCTTAGAGAACACTGACGAACCCGCCAGTTGATCATACAGATCATTGATCCGAGGAAGAGGGTATTTATTCTGAATGGTAGCTTGGTTTATAGGACGGTAGTCTTGAACTAATCGGTTTGTCCCATCCTTCTTCTTGACAAAGAGAGAAGGTGCTCCCCAAGGAGAGCAACTTGGGCGAATGAATCCTTTGCGAAGAGACTTGTCGATTTCCTCCTTAAGCTCAAGGAGTTCATGCGGCGGCATTTTGTAGGGTCGCTTGGCTATAGGAGTGGTGCCTGGTTTCAAGTCGATGATGAATTCGACAGCTCTAGCAGGGGGAATCCCTGGAAGTTCTTCAGGGAAGACGTCGAGGAATTCACGCACGACGGGAATGTTTTCAATGCCCTCGAGTGGTGCAGCGTTCAATGCATTCAATGCATAGAGCCTTGCCTCGGCATTTTGCACCAGATGGGCTTGGTAAGTAACTATCTCATCTGAAGGGTGTAGCAGATGGACGGTCTTAGTGGTGCAAACGATTGAAGCAGTATGCGCTTTTAACCAATTCATTCCCAGAATGAGATCAATGCTACAGGACTTCAGTACGATGGGAGAGACAAGAAATTCCAGTCCTTCAATTTCAACAGTAACATCGTGACTAACCATAGAGGTTTGACATTGGCCCGCAGGGGTGTGTACCACTAGCGGAGTGTTTATCTCTTCGTAATTAATGCCATGCAGGAATGCAAATTCTGCTGATATGAATGAATGGGATGCTCCTGTATCAAATAAAACGGATGCTGGTACTAAATTTATGAGGAGTGTACCCATCACAGTAGCAGGCTGGTCTTGAGCTTCGCTGAGATCAACGTGGTTGGCATGAGCACGACCATAAGACTTAGCATTGTTGTTGCGGGGCTGGTTGTTACCACGGCCAGCTGCTGGAAGGGCCAGTTGATTCTGGTTCTGATAGCAGTTCCTGGCAAAGTGACCCGGTTGACCACACTTGAAGCACAGACCATTATCGGGAGTGGGAACAGGAGCCCCAGGTGGGGGAGCTGGTAGCTTTGACTGCCTAGATGGTGGAGGAGGCAGATGCGGTGCAGCATAAGATTTCCTGGGAGCAGGTGCATTTGGACAATACATGCTGTTCGGGATCCATATCTTACGCTTCTGTGAGGGCGAGCCCGAAGATGAGCCCGTGTCACGGTTGCGCCTCTGAGAGCTCTGGTATTCCTGCAGACCAGTCTCGACATTGATGGCCTTATTCACCAAGGTGGCGAAATCGGCGAAGTCATGCACTAGAAGTGCGAGCTTGATGTCAGCTTGTAGTCCATCACGGAACTTCTCCTGTCTGCGTGCATCAGTTGCAATGTCTTCTTCAGCATAGCGGGACAAGTCCAGAAACTCCGGCTGATAAGCTTCGACAGTTTTGTTGCCTTGGGTGAGGTTGCGGAACTCACGCTTCTTCCGGTCCATGACTCCTTGAGGAATGAAGCGGGCACGGAAAGCTGCTTGGAAGTCTGGCCATGTGATGATTGTTCCAGCTGGCAGAGTACGCCTGTGGCTGTCCCACCATTGAGCTGTGGGTCCCTTCAAGAAGAAGGAAGCAAAGTTGACATAGCTGGCAGGGGCTACATCAGCAGACTCCATCTCATAGGTGATGTCACGGAGCCAGTCATCAGCATCCAGAGGCTGAGTTGAGCTGCGGTAGATGGTTGGGTTGAGGCGTATGAAATCTTGAAGAGTCACTTGAGCTGGCTGTTGGTTCATATTGGGGCGAGGAAACTGAGCCATCATATTTTCCATGAATTGGCGGTTCAGTTCAAACTGTTGGATCATACCAGCCATGTACTCAGGTGGTGGTGGGGCATCGCCACCACGACCACGACCACCTGGTCTAACCATCCTGCTAATATATAACAGGGGTAGTTCAGCATTGAGAAAATTTGCAATGACAAGAATCATTCATGATGAAACATGCATAATGAAAGGAGCACGATAGCTACTACATAGTAGTCGGCATAACTTACAAAAGGTGTCATGCATAGAGTTCAGTACACAGAGTTCAGTACATAGACTAAAACATCATAGGCGGCACACAGGCTCGCGGCGACTGAAACTAATACTACAAGCAAGCCTACATCAGTCCCAAGAGGTACTGTGGAGGTAATCGTAGCCCGACAGCTGGTAGTGAGGCAACGGATAGCCCTCCACGTCAGCAGACTGGGGGCCGCGGGTACTCAGGTGTAGAGCCCGACGCTCAGGTGGCAGAAGAGGACCAAGTGCGGGAGAGTAGCCTCCCACCTCTGGCCAACCGACACCGTGGGGCATCACGGTCCTGGCTGGGTAGATCGCAGTACGCGGTACCTGTCCAGATCGGACAAAGGGGTGCAGCAGCGTCAGAGCACGGTAGAGGTGCTGACGGGTGGTGTACATCTCGTGGCGAAGAGCTCGGTTAGCTCGATCCAGCCCATCAGCATGCAGAACCAAGTGCTGATGGTAGAAGGGCTCTCAGGTGACAGTGGAGTAGGCAGCAGTATAGTATCCCTCCGCACCAACATCAGATGCGATAGCAATGTGCCTGAAAGGGGAGGTGTCCAACTCCTGATACTCTCCACGAAGACGTGTCAGAGCAGCATAGGCAGCATCGTGGACAGCCATATCGATGGTCACACCAACACCATGTGCGGTGTGCAGCACAGTAGTGGAGTCATACTCCCGAGAGTAGAGGTGGACGATGGCACGGTACTGCTCCTGGTTAAAGTCCTGGTACTCCTCGTAGACGGTGTACTCAGGGTGCCAGCGATAACCCAGATAGGTCATCATCTCAGCTAGCACCGCAGGTGATCCCGAGGCACCCATGGCCATCGTGTGGCGAACGACCTGCCTCATGGGTTCCATCTGAAAGCAAAGACGTTTCAAAGGAGTCAAATGACAGTGTGTGAATTGTTCAAAATACTTCTAAGAAACATCTATGGTTTATCCAACTTTGGGGTGAATGCGGTCACGGGATCCTAGTGTTAAAGTTAGTAAATTCGTTTAACCCGAGTAGAAGAGAGTTCAGAGTCCCAGAGTAAAGGTCGAGGAGTAAAAGATACTAGTACCACCCAATGGCGACGTGGGCCCGTAAGACACACAGCCATGTTAGTAGAAGTTTTCGTAATGTCTAGACTCGACTTCGGCCAAGGAGTGTGGAAAGGGGGATTCCTAGAGGCAGTCGGCTCTGATACCAACTTTAGACGCCCCCGATTTGACCGTACACTACTCATGCACGCAAATGTGTACGATCACGATCAGGGACTCACGGGAAGATATCACAACACAACTCTACAACAAAAATAAGTCATACAAGCATTATAATACAAGCCAGGGGCCTCGAGGGCTCGAATACAATTGCTCGATCATAGACGAGTCAGCGGAAGCAACAATATCTGAGTACAGACATAAGTTAAACAAGTTTGCCTTAAGAAGGCTAGCACAAACTGGGATACAGATCGAACGAGGCGCAGGCCTCCTGCCTGGGACCTCCTAACTACTCCTGGTCGTCGTCAGCGGCCTGCACGTAGTAGTAGGCACCTCCAGTGTCGTGGGAGTCGTCGTCGACGGTGGCGTCTGGCTCCTGGACTCCAACATCTGGTTGCGACCACCAGATAGAAAGGAAAAGGAGGAAAAGAGGGGGAGAAGCAACCGTGAGTACTCATCCAAAGTACTCGCAAGCAAGGAGCTATACTACATATGCATGGGTATATGTGTAAAGGGGCATATCAGTGGACTGAACTGCAGAATGCCGGAATAAGAGGGGGATAGCTAGTCCTGTCGAAGACTACGCTTCTGGACATCTCCATCTTGCAGCATATAGAAGATAATAGAGTGAAGTCCTCCAAGTAGCATCGCATAGCATAATCCTACCCGGCGATCCCCTCCTCGTCGCCCTGTTAGAGAGCGACCACCGGGTTGTATCTGGCACTTGGAAGGGTGTATTTTATTCAGTATCCAGTTCTAGTTGTCATAAGCTCAAGGTACAACTCCGGGTCGTCCTTTTACCGAGGGACACGGCTATTCGAATAGATAAACTTCCCTGCAGGGGTGCACCACATAACCCAACACGCTCGATCCCAATTGGCCGGACACACTTTTCTGGGTCATGCCCGGCCTCGTAAGATCAACGCGTCGCAGCCCCACCTAAGCACAACAGAGCGGTCAGCACGCCGGTCTAATCCTAAGCGCGCAGGGGTCTGGGCCCATCGCCCTATGCACACCTGCACGTTGCGAACGCGGCCGCGAGCAGACCTAGCAACCCACACGATCACGGCGGTTACGTCAAAGCGGTCCAACACGGCGCGCGCCACTCAGTCGCTGACGTCACGAAGGCTTCGGCTGATACCACGACGCCGGGATACCCATAACTACTCCCGCGTAGATGGCTAGTGCGTATAGACCAAATGGCCAGACTCAGATCAAATACCAAGATCTCGTTAAGCGTGTTAAGTATCCGCGAACGCCGACCAGGGCCAGGCCCACCTCTCACCTAGGCGGTCTCAACCTGCCCTGTCGCTCCGCCACAAAGATCCACTTGCGGGTACTCCTACGAGCCGACCCGACTTTAGTCATCACATGTGTCATGTATATAGTATATAAGTATAAACCCGTGATCACCGCCCAGGTGATCACGGCCCGATAGTATAGCACAGCAGACGGACAAGAATGTAGGGCCACTGATGGAAAACTAGCATCCTATACTAAGCATGTAGGATTGCAGGTAAAGGTAACAACAGTAGTAGCAAGGATAGGCTATGCATCAGGATAGGATATCGAAAAGCAGTAACATGCTACACTACTCTAATGCAAGCAGTATAGAGAAGAATAGGCGATATCTGGTGATCAAGGGGGGGGGGCTTGCCTGGTTGCTCTGGCAAGTAGGAGGGGTCGTCGACTCCGTAGTCGAACTGGGCAGCAACAGTGTCGGTCTCGTAGTCTACCGGAGAGAAGAGGGGGAAGAAACAGTAAATACAATGCAAACATAAGCATGACGATGCGTGACATGACAATGAACGGTGCTAGGTGTGTCCTAACGCGACAGCAGGTGGTACCGGTGAAGGGGGGGAACATCCGGGAGGTATTCCCGATGTTTCGCGTTTTCGGACAGACGGACCGAAGGGGGAAAGTTGCTAGTTCGATAGGTTAGGGGGGTGTGGTGGATGAACGGACTGCGTATTTGGATTCGTCTCGTCGTTCTGAGCAACTTTCATATAGAAAACATTTTCATCCGAGTTACGGTTTAAAAGATATGAATTTTCAAAGTTTATTTGAATTTCTGGAATTATTTATATTCAGCAAAATGAATTATGACGTCAGCATGAGGCAATGCTGACGTCAGCAGGTCAACAGGTCGGCTGACCAGTCAAACCAGACAGGTGGGTCCAGGGGGACCCACATGTCAGCCTCTGTTAGACTAATACTTAATTAAACTAATCTAACAGTATAATTAGAGGGGTGGGCCCCATATGTCAGTGAGTGATTAGTTAATTAAATTATTTTTATTTATAAAACATTTCCTTTTTCTTTTCTTTTTTATATTTTTGCGGCGGGGCCCGCATGTCAGTGACTGGGCCTGCCCAGTCAGCAGTTGACTGGGTCAACCCAGTCAACTGGGGCCCGTGGGGGCCACTGGCAGTGAGCCAGGGGTGGGGCCCGGCCAGCCACGTCGGCGGACGGCGCCGGAACGACGCCGATGAGGCCAAACGCGGCGGCGCGGCTCGGGAGGTGGCCGGAAAACACCTACAGGGCACCGTTCAGGGAGTTTTTGGTCGCGTTCGAAAGCTACGGCTGCGCCGCGTCCAACGGTGGTGGTTGTGGCGGCAGGGGTGACCGGAATCGAGCGCGGCGAGCTCATCGGCGGACGACCGGAGTCGGACGCCAGAGGAAAGGGCGACGCAGCATGCTAGCGAGCGAACTGAGAGGCTAGGTGAGACGTGCGTTAGGAGGCGAATGCAACGGGCGCTGGCCCGTGACCATTTGGTCCCGGAGGCACGCCGGCGACGAGCGCAGGCGGCAGCGCGTACGGGCGCTCAACGGAGGCTATGCTAGGAGGCACGGGGAGGCACGGGCGCGGGCTCGTTGGGCTCCTGGGAGCTCCAGGAGTTTGGCTACGAGCTCGGACGCGAGCTCAGGCCACGGTAGCCACGGCGGCGAGGTGATATGCGGCGGCGAGCTCAAAGCAATGGCGACGAACTAGCTAGGGAGGCTCACGCAGTGCGAGGAGGAGAATGGAGGGAGGGAGGAGCTCACCGAGCGGCTACGTAAAGCCCCTGGAAGGTTAGTAGCAGCATCAGGCGTTGCCGGAGTCGAAGGGGATCGCCGGAGCAGAGGCGGAAGGAGGGCGGCTCGATCCGCTGCCTGCGGTGCCCCCCGGCTTGCGCTCGTGGACGGGGACGAGGAAGTCGACGACGGCGGAGCTGCTGGACAGGTCGGCGAGGCGAGGCGAGGTCGGTAGCCGCGACTACGACGGCGGGCGGCGACGGAGGCGCTCGGGATGATGGGGGGAGCAAGGAGCGGCGCGAAGGAGAGGGGATGAGGGAGGCGCAGGGGCCGAGAGTGAGCGGGGGTGAGTGGGAGAGAGGCCCGAGGCGGCGGGGGTGCGGCATCCTTATCCTCCCCGGCGTCGGTGCCGGCGAGGTGGTCGGGCGGGAGCGCGCCCCTGTTCCGACCCCGGTCGGGGGAACAGGGAAGGGGGCGAGGGGAAGAGTGGGCTGGGCCGGGGGTTCGGGGGGGTGCGGCCCAGTTTGGGCCGGGGGGGGGGTCGGTCCAGATGGGCCACGGGTCCAGTGGGGGGGAAAGGGCTTCTCCCCTTTTTTTCTTTTTCTCTGACTGTGTTCTGTTTTCTGTTTTCTTTTTATTTGTTTATTTCCTTTTCTGTTTCATTTCATTTAAAAGTATTTAGGTATTTTATAAAAATGTGTTTTCTCCACCATAATTACCAGTGTAATATTTGGCACCCACTGAACATTTTTGTTTGAGTTTTTGAAAACTTTTATTTTTCACTTTAATTATATTTGAAGTTTGAACTAGGAGTTTGAAAAGGAAGGTGATTCAAATGTGATCAGCCCTGCTTAGCAACATGATTAGCTTAATCACAGGGGGTTACTGTAGCATGATTCCCAGGGTGTTACAACATGTGTGGATACATAGACAACACCATGTCCCTAGTAAGCCTCTAGTTGACTAGCTCGTTGATCAATAGATGGTTACGGTTTCCTGACCATGGACATTGGATGTTGTTGATAACGGGATCACATCATTAGGAGAATGATGTGATGGACAAGACCCAATCCTAAGCCTAGCACAAGATCGTGTAGTTCTTTTGCTCAGAGCTTTTCTAATGTCAAGTATCATTTCCTTAGACCATGAGATTGTGCAACTCCCAGATACCGTAGGAATGCTTTGGGTGTACCAAACGTCACAACGTAACTAGGTGGCTATAAAGGTGCACTACAGGTATCTCCGAAAGTGTCTGTTGGGTTGGCACGAATCGAGACTGGGATTTGTCACTCCGTGTAAACGGAGAGGTATCTCTGGGCCCACTCGGTAGGACATCATCATAATGTGCACCGTGTGACCAAGGAGTTGATCACGGGATGATGTGAGTTACGGAACGAGTAAAGAGACTTGCCGGTAACGAGATTGAACAAGGTATCGGGATACCGACGATCGAATCTCGGGCAAGTAACATACCGCTAGACAAAGGGAATTGAATACGGGATTGATTGAATCCCCGACATTGTGGTTCATCCGATGAGATCATCGTGGAACATGTGGGAGTCAACATGGGTATCCAGATCCCGCTGTTGGTTATTGACCGGAGAACGTCTCGGTCATGTCTACATGGTTCCCGAACCCGTAGGGTCTACACACTTACGGTTTGATGACGCTAGGGTTATAGGGAAAGTATGTACGTGGTTACGGAATGTTGTTCAGAGTCCCGGATGAGATCCCGGACGTCACGTGGAGTTCCGGAATGGTCCGGAGGTAAAGATTTATATATGGGAAGTCCTGTTTTGGTCACCGGAAAAGTTTCGGGCGATATCGGTAATGTACCGGGACCACCGGGAGGGTCTCGGGGGTCCACCAAGTGGGGCCACCAGCCCCAGAAGGCTGCATGGGCTAAGTGTGGGAGGGGACCAGCCCCAGGTGGGCTGGTGCGCCCCCTCCCCACCAAGGCCCAAGGCGCATGGGAGAGTGGGAGGGGGCAAACCCTAGGTCCAGATGGGTCTTAAGGCCCACCCTAGTGGCGCCCCCCCTCTCCTCCCCTTGGCCGCCTCCCTAGATGGGATCTAGGGCTGGCCGCCACCCCTTGGGTTGGGAACCCTAGAGGGGGCGCAGCCCCCTCCCCCCTATATATAATTGAGGTTTGGGGCTGCCCAAGACAGGAGAACGTCTCTCTTTCGGCGCAGCCCTACCCCTCTCCCTCCTCCTCCTCTCCCGCGGTGCTTGGCGAAGCCCTGCGGGATTGCCACGCTCCTCCACCACCACCACGCCGTCGTGCTGCTGCTGGACGGAGTCTTCCCCAAACCTCTCCCTCTCTCCTTGCTGGATCAAGGCGTGGGAGATGTCACCGGGCTGCACGTGTGTTGAACGCGGAGGCACCGTTCTTCGGTGCTTAGATCGGAATCAACCGCGATCTGAATCGCTACGAGTACGACTCCTTCATCCACGTTCTTGCAACGCTTCCGCATCGCGATCTACAAGGGTATGTAGATGCACTCCCCTTCCCCTCGTTGCTAGATTACTCCATAGATTGATCTTGGTGATGCGTAGAAAATTTTGAATTTCTGCTACGTTACCCAACACACGTACCCTCGTAGAACGAAACCGGAAGCGTTAGCACAACGCGGTTGATGTAGTCGTACGTCTTCACGATCCGACCGATCCAAGTACCGAACGTACGACACCTCCGAGTTCAGCACACGTTCAGCTCGATGACGTCCCACGAACTCCGATCCAGCAGAGCTTCACGGGAGAGTTCCGTTAGCACGACAGCGTGGTGACGGTGATGATGTTGCTACCGACGCAGGGCTTCGCTTAAGCACCGCTACGATATGACCGAGGTGGAATATGGTGGAGGGGGGCACCGCACACGGCTGGAATTGATCAATCGATCAACTTGTGTGTCTAGAGGTGCCCCCTGCCCCCGTATATAAAGGACCAGGGGGAGGAGGCGGCCGGCCAGGAGGAGGGCGCGCCAGGGAGGAGTCCTACTCCCCTCTTTTCCTAGTTGGAGTAGGAGGGGGAAAGGAAGGGAAGGAGAGAGGAGGAAGGAAAGGGGGCGCCGCCCCCCTCCTTGTCCAATTCGGACTAGAGGGGGAGGGGGCGCACGGCCAGCCCTAGGCGCCCCTCCTCTTCTCCACTAAGGCCCATCTTGGCCCATTAAACTCCTCGGGGGGTTCCGGTAACCCCCCGGTACTCCGGTATATGTCTGAAACTCCCCGAAACCATTCCGGTGTCCGAACATAATCGTCCAATATATCGATCTTTATGTCTCGACCATTTCGAGACTCCTCGTCATGTCCGAGATCATATCCGGGACTCCGAACTACCTTTGGTACATCAAAACACAAAACTCATAATATCGATCGTCATCTAACTTTAAGCGTGCGGACCCTACGGGTTCGAGAACTATGTAGACATGACCGAGACACGTCTCCGGTCAATAACCAATAGCGGAACCTGGATGCTCATATTGGCTCCTACATATTCTACGAAGATCTTTATCGGTCAAACCGCATAACAACATATGTTGTTCCCTTTGTTATCGGTATGTTACTTGCCCGAGATTCAATCGTCGGTATCTCAATACCTAGTTCAATCTCGTTACCAGCAAGTATGTTTACTCGTTCCATAATACATCATCCCGCAACTAACTCATTAGTTACAATGCTTGCAAGGCTTATAGTGATGTGCATTATCGAGTGGGCCCAGAGATATCTCTCCGACAATCGGAGTAACAAATCCTAATCTGGAAATACGCCAACCCAACAAGTACCTTTGGAGACACCTCTAGAGCACCTTTATAATCACCCAATTATGTTGTGACGTTTGGTAGCACACAAAGTGTTCCTCCGGTAAACGGGAGTTGCATAATCTCATAGTCATAGGAACATGTATATGTCATGAAGAAAGCAATAGCAACATACTAAACGATCAAGTGCTAAGCTAACGGAATGGGTCAAGTCAATCACATCATCCTCCTAATGATGTGATCTCGTTAATCAAATGACAACTCATGTCTATGGCTAGAAAACAGAACCATCTTTGATCAACAAGCTAGTCTAGTAGAGGCATACTAGTGACACTCTGTTTGTCTATGTATTCACACATGTATCATGTTTCCGGTTAGTACAATTCTAGCATGAATAATAAACATTTATCATGATATGAGGAAATAAATAATAACTTTATTATTGCCTCTAGGGCATATTTCCTTCAGTCTCCCACTTGCACTAGAGTCAATAATCTAGATTACACAGTAATGATTCTAACACCCATGGAGTTTTGGTGTTGATCATGTTTTGCTCGTGGAAGAGGCTTAGTCAACGGGTCTGCAACATTCAGATCCGTATGTATTTTGCAAATTTCTATGTCTCCCACCTGGACTTGGTCCCGGATGGAATTGAAGCGTCTCTTGATGTGCTTGGTCCTCTTGTGAAATCTGGATTCCTTTGCCAAGGCAATTGCACCAGTATTGTCACAAAAGATTTTCATTGGACCCGATGCACTAGGTATGACACCTAGATCTGATATGAACTCCTTCATCCAGACTCCTTCATTTGCTGCTTCCGAAGCAGCTATGTACTCCGCTTCACACGTCGATCCCGACACGACGCTTTGTTTAGAACTGCACCAACTGATAGCTCCACCGTTCAATGTAAACACGTATCCGGTTTGCGATTTAGAATCATCCGGATTAGTGTCAAAGCTTGCATCGACGTAACCATTTACGACTAGCTCTTTGTCACCTCCATAAACGAGAAACATATCCTTAGTCCTTTTCAGGTATTTCAGGATGTTCTTGACCGTTGTCCAGTGATCCACTCCTGGATTACTTTGGTACCTTCCTGCTAGACTAATAGCAAGACACACACCAGGTCTGGTACACAGCATTACATACATGATAGAGCCTATGGCTGAAGCATAGGGAACATCTTTCATTTTCTCTCTATCTTCTGCAGTGGTCGGGCATTGAGTCTGACTCAACTTCACACCTTGTAACACAGGCAAGAACCCTTTCTTTGCTTGATCCGTTTTAAACTTTTTCAAAACTTTGTCAAGGTATGTGCTTTGTGAAAGTCCAATTAAGTGTCTTGATCTATCTCTATAGATCTTGATGCCCAATATGTAAGCAGCTTCACCGAGGTCTTTCATTGAAAAACTCTTATCAAGTATCCTTTTATGCTATCCAGAAATTGTATATCATTTCCAATCAACAATATGTCATCCACATATAAGATTAGAAATGCTACAGAGCTCCCACTCACTTTCTTGTAAATACATGCTTCTCCAAAGGTCTGTATAAAACCATATGCTTTGATCACACTATCAAAGCGTTTATTCCAACTCCGAGAGGCTTGCACCAGTCCATAAATGGATCGCTGGAGCTTGCACACTTTGTTAGCACCCTTTGGATCGATAAAACCTTCAGGTTGCATCTGTTGGAAATATGCCCTAGAGGCAATAATAAAATGGTTATTATTATATTTCCTTGTTCATGATAATTGTCTATTGTTCATGCTATAATTGTGTTATCCGGAAATCGTAATACATGTGTGAATACATAGACCACAACGTGTCCCTAGTAAGCCTCTAGTTGACTAGCTCATTGATCAACAGATAGTCATGGTTTCCTGACTATGGACATTGGATGTCATTGATAACGGGATCACATCATTAGGAGAATGATGTGATGGACAAGACCCAATCCTAAGCCTAGCACAAGATCGTGTAGTTCGTTTGCTCAGAGCTTTTCTAATGTCAAGTATCCTTTCCTTAGACCATGAGATTGTGCAACTCCCAGATACCGTAGGAATGCTTTGGGTGTACCAAACGTCACAACGTAACTAGGTGGCTATAAAGGTGCACTACAGGTATCTCCGAAAGTGTCTGTTGGGTTGGCACGAATCGACACTGGGATTTGTCACTCCGTATGACGGAGAGGTATCTCTGGGCCCACTCGGTAATGCATCATCATAATAAGCTCAAAGGGACCAAGTGGTTGGTCACGGGATCATGCATTACGGTACGAGTAAAGTGACTTGCCGGTAACGAGATTGAACGAGGTATTGGGATACCGACGATCGAATCTCGGGCAAGTAACGTACCGATTGACAAAGGGAATTGTATACGGGATTGATTGAATCCTCAACATCGTGGTTCATCCGATGAGATCATCGCGGAACATGTGGGAGCCAACATGGGTATCCATATCCCGCTGTTGGTTATTGACCGGAGAGTCGTCTCGGTCATGTCTGCATGTCTCCCGAACCCGCAGGGTCTACACACTTAAGGTTCGGTGACGCTAGGGTTGTAGAGATATTAGTATGCGGAAACCCGAAAGTTGTTCGGAGTCCCGGATGAGATCTCGGACGTCACGAGGAGTTCCGAAATGGTCCGGAGGTGAAGAATTATATATAGGAAGTTCAGTTTCGGCCACCGGGAAAGTTTCGGGGGTTATCGGTATTGTATCGGGACCACCGGAAGGGTCCCGGGGGTCCACCGGGTGGGGCCACCTGTCCCGGAGGGCCCCATGGGCTGAAGTGGGGAGGGGAACCAGCCACTGGTGGGCTGGTGCGCCCCCCTTGGGCCTCCCCTGCGCCTAGGGTTGTAAACCCTGGGGGTGGGGGGGGCGCCCCACTTGGCTTGGGGGGCAAGCCACCCCCTTGGCCGCCGCCCCCCCCCCTCAGATGGGATTTCCAGGGGGGCGGCGCCCCCCTGGACCCCTATATATACTGGGGGGGAGGGAGGGCAGCAGTACCCTAGCCCCTGGCGCCTCCCTCTCCCTCCCGCTTGCGCTTGGCGAAGCCCTGCTGGGATCCCCGCTACTTCCACCACCACGCCGTCGTGCTGCTGGATCTCCATCAACCTCTCCTTCCCCCTTGCTGGATCAAGAAGGAGGAGACGTCGCTGCTCCGTACGTGTGTTGAACGCGGAGGTGCCGTCCGTTCGGCGCTCGGTCATCGGTGATTTGGATCACGACGAGTATGACTCCATCAACCCCGTTCACTTGAACGCTTCCGCTCGCGATCTACAAGGGTATGTAGATGCACTCCTTCCTTCTCGTTGCTAGTAAACTCCATAGATGGATCTTGGTGATGCGTAGAAAATTTTAAAATTCTGCTACGATCCCCAACAGTGGCATCATGAGCTAGGTCTATGCGTAGTTTCTATGCACGAGTTGAACACAAAGAAGTTGTGGGCGTAGATGTTGTCAATTTTCATGCCACTACTAGTCTTATCTTGTTTCGACGGTATTGTGGGATGAAGCGGCCCGGACCGACCTTACACGTACGCTTACGTGAGACAGGTTCCACCGACTGACATGCACTAGTTGCATAAGGTGGCTAGCGGGTGTCTGTCTGTCCCACTTTAGTCGGAATGGATTCGATGAAAAGGGTCCTTATGAAGGGTAAATAGAAATTGGCATATCACGTTATGGTTTTACGTAGGTAAGAAACGTTCTTGCTAGAAACCTATAGAAGCCATGTAAAAACATGCAACAACAATTAGAGGACGTCTAACTTGTTTTTGCAGCATGTGCCTTGTGATGTGATATGGCCAAAAGGATGTGATGAATGAGATATATGTGATGTATGAGATTGATCATGTTCTTGTAATAGGAATCACGACTTGCATGTCGATGAGTATGACAACCGGCAGGAGCCATAGGAGTTGTCTTTATTTTTTGTATGACCTGCGTGCCATTGAATAACGCCATGTAAATTACTTTACTTTATTGCTAAACGCGTTAGCCATAGAAGTAGAAGTAATCGTTGGCGTGACAACTTCATGAAGACACGATGATGGAGATCATGGTGTCATGCCGGTGACGAAGATGATCATGGCGCCCCGAAGATGGAGATCAAAGGAGCAAAATGATATTGGCCATATCATGTCACTATATGATTGCATGTGATGTTTATCATGTTTTACATCTTATTTTCTTAGAACGACGGTAGTAAGTAAGATGATCCTTATAATAATTTCAAGAAAGTTTTCTCCCTAACTGTGCACCGTTGCGAAGGTTCGTTGTTTCGAAGCACCACGTGATGATCGGGTGTGATAGATTCTAACGTTCGCATACAACGGGTGTTGACGAGCCTAGCATGTACAGACATGGCCTCGGAACACACGCAATACACTTAGGTTGACTTGACGAGCCTAGCATGTACAGACATGGCCTCGGAACACGGAAGACCGAAAGGTCGAGCATGAGTCATATAGAAGATACGATCAGCATGAAGATGTTCACCGATGTTGACTAGTCCGTCTCACGTGATGATCGGACACGGCCTACTTAACTCGGATCATGTTTCACTTAGATGACTAGAGGGATGTCTCTCTGAGTGGGAGTTCATTGTATAATTTGATTAGATGAACTTAATTATCATGAACTTAGTCTAAAATCTTTACAATATGTCTTGTAGATCAAATGGCCCACGTTGCCCTCAACTTCAACGCGTTCCTAGAGAAAACCAAGCTGAAAGATGATGGCAGCAACTATACAGACTGGGTCCGAAACCTGAGGATCATCCTCATAGCTGCCAAGAAAGATTATGTCCTAGAAGCACCGCTAGGTGAAGCACCCATCCCAGAGAACCAAGACGTTATGAACGCTTGGCAATCACGTGCTGATGATTACTCCCTCGTTCGTTGCGGCATGCTTTACAGCTTAGAACCGGGGCTCCAAAAGTGTTTTGAGAAACACGGAGCATATGAGATGTTCGAAGAGCTGAAAATGGTTTTCCAAGCTCATGCCCGGGTCGAGAGATATGAAGTCTCCGACAAGTTCTTCAGTTGTAAAATGGAGGAAAATAGTTCTGTCAGTGAGCACATACTCAAAATGTCTGGGTTACACAACCGCTTGTCTCAGCTGGGAGTTAATCTCTCGGATGACGCGGTCATTGACAGAATTCTTCAGTCGCTTCCACCAAGCTACAAGAGCTTTGTGATGAACTTCAATATGCAGGGGATGGAAAAGACCATTCCTGAGGTATATTCAATGCTGAAATCAGCGGAGGTGGAGATCAAAAAGGAACATCAAGTGTTGATGGTGAATAAAACCACTAAGTTCAAGAAAGGCAAGGGTAAGAAGAACTTCAAGAAGGACGGCAAGGGAGTTGCCGCGCACGGTAAGCCAGTTGCCGGAAGAAGCCAAAAGAATGGACCCAAGCCTGAGACTGAGTGCTTTATATTGCAAGGGAAAGTGTGTCACTGGAAGCGGGAACTGCCCCCAAATACTTAGCGGACAAGAAGGGCCGGCACACACCAAGGATATGTGATATACATGTAAATGATGTGTACCGTTCACCAGTACATCGTAGGTAGCTCCTGGGTATTTGATACCGGGTGCGCGTTGCTCATATTCTGTAACTCAAAACAGGAGGAATGGCCGTATAAGTGGGAGGGAGATTGGCGAAGGACGAGGTTGACGGTATGGCCGCGTCATTTGGGAAATGCGTTCCAAGGGCGATTTGTAGATCGCTCGTCGGCACGCTACCTCTACCTCATTGCAATTTATTTAGTGCCACTTTGAGCATGGGGATTAGTATTTTAATTTATTTCTCAATAATTGTTATTTCATGCTAGAATGTATTACCGAACATGATACATGTGTGAATACATAGACAAACAGAGTGTCACTAGTATGCCTCTACTTGACTAGCTCGTTGATCAAAGATGGTTATGTTTCCTAGCCATAGACCTGAGTTGTCATTTGATTAACGAGATCACCTCATTAGGAGAATGACGTGATTGACTTGACCCATTCCGTTAGCTTAGCACTCGATCGTTTAGTATGTTGCTATTGCTTTCTTCATGACTTATACATGTTCCTATGACTATGAGATTATGCAACTCCCGTTTACCGGAGGAACACTTTGTGTGCTACCAAACGTCACAACGTAAATGGGTGATTATAAAGGTGCTCTACAGGTGTCTCCAAAGGTACTTGTTGGGTTGGCGTATTTCGAGATTAGGATTTGTCACTCCAATTGTCGGAGAGGTATCTCTGGGCCCACTCGGTAATGCACATCACTATAAGCCTTGCAAGCATTGTGACTAATGAGTTAGTTGCGGGATGATGTGTTACGGAACGAGTAAAGAGACTTGCCGGTAACGAGATTGAACTAGGTATCAAGATACCGACGATCAAATCTCGGGCAAGTAACATACCGGTGACAAAGGGAACAACGTATGTTGTTATGCGGTCTGACCGATAAAGATCTTCGTAGAATATGTGGGAGCCAATATGGGCATCCAGGTCCCGCTATTGGTTATTGACCGGAGACGTGTCTCGGTCATGTCTACATAGTTCTCAAACCCGTAGGGTCCGCACGCTTAACGTTACGATGACAGTTTTATTGAGTTTTGATGTACCGAAGGAGTTCGGAGTACCGGATGAGATCGTGGATATGACGTGGAGTCTCGAAATGGTCGAGACGTAAAGATCGATATATTGGACGACTATATTCGGACTTCGGAAAGGTTCCGAGTGATTCGGGTATTTTTCGGAGTACCGGAGAGTTACGGGAATTCGTATTGGGCCTTAATGGGCCATACGGGAAAGGAGAGAAAGGCCTCAAAAGGTGGCCGCACCCCTCCCCATGGTCTGGTCCGAATTGGACTAGGGAAGGGGGGTGCACCCTTCCTTCTTTCTCCTTTCCCCTTCCCTTCTCCTACTCCCACAAGGAAAGGAGGAGTCCTACTCCAGGTGGGAGTAGGACTCCCCCCTATGGCGCGCCTCTCCCCTTGGCCGGCTGCCTCCCCCTTGCTCCTTTATATACGAGGGCGGGGGGGGGGGCACCCCAGAGACACAACAATTGATCCTTGAGATCTCTTAGCCGTGTGCGATGCCCCCCTCCACCATATTACACCTCGATAATACCGTTGCGGAGCTTAGGCGAAGCCCTGCGTCGGTGGAACATCATCATCGTCACCACGCCGTCGTGCTGACGAAACTCTCCCTCAACACTCGGCTGGATCGGAGTTCGAGGGACGTCATCGAGCTGAACGTGTGTAGAACTCGGAGGTGCCGTACGTTCAGTACTTGATCGGTCGGATCGTGAAGACGTACGACTACATCAACCGCGTTGTGATAACGCTTCCGCTGTCGGTCTACGAGGGTACGTGGACAACACTCTTCCCTCTCGTTGCTATGCATCACCATGATCTTGCGTGTGCGTAGGAAATTTTTTGAAATTACTACGTTCCCCAACAAACATTGTATCAGGATCTCGTTTAATTCGAGATGGCTACTCATTTAAATCCGAGAATAATGGTTGTTCTATTTATATGAGAGATATGTTTTATGGTCAGGCCCTGCTGGTTAATGGTTTATTCTTAATGAATCTCGAACGTGATGTTACACACATTCATAGTGTGAATACCAAAAGATGTAAAGTTGATAACGATAGTCCCACATACTTGTGGCACTACCGTCTTGGTCACATTGGTGTCAAACGCATGAAGAAGCTCCATGCAGATGGACTTTTGGAGTCTCTTGATTACGAATCATTTGACACGTGCGAACCATGCCTCATGGGTAAGATGACCAAGACTCCGTTCTCCAGAACAATGGAGCGAGCAACCAACTTATTGGAAATCATACATACTAATGTGTGCGGTCCAATGAGTGTTGAGGCTCGCGGTGGCTATCGTTATGTTCTCACTCTCACTGATGACGTGAGTAGATATGGGTATGTCTACCTAAGGAAACACAAGTCTGAGACCTTTGAAAAGTTCAAGGAATTTCAGAGTGAGGTTGAGAATCAATGTGACAGGAAAATAAAGTTCTTACGATCAGATCGTGGAGGGGAATATTTGAGTCACATTGGTGTCAAGCGCATGAAGAAGCTCCATGCTGATGGACTTTTAGAGTCTCTCGATTATGAATCATTTGACACATGCGTACCATGCCTCATGGGCAAAATGACCAAGACTCCGTTCTCCGGAACAATGGAGCGAGCAACCAACTTATTGGAAATCATACATACCGATATGTGCGGTCCAATGAGTGTTGAGGCTCGCGGAGGATATCGTTATGTTCTCACTCTCACTGATGACTTGAGTAGATATGGGTATGTATACCTAATGAAACACAAGTCTGAGACCTTTGAAAAGTTCAAGGAATTTTAGAGTGAGGTTGAGAATCAACGTGACAGAAAAATAAAGTTCCTACGATCAGATCGTGGAGGGGAATATTTAAGTCACGAATTTGGCACACACTTAAGGAAATGTGGAATAGTTTCACAACTCACGCCGCCTGGAACACCTCAGCGAAATGGTGTGTTCGAACGTCGTAATCGCACTCTATTGGATATGGTGCGATCTATGATGTCTCTTACCGATCTACCGCTTTCATTTTGGGGCTATGCTTTAGAGACTGCCGCATTCACTTTAAATAGGGCTCCGTCGAAATCCGTTGAGACGACACCATATGAATTATGGTTTGGGAAGAAACCTAAGCTGTCGTTTCTAAAAGTTTGGGGATGCGATGCTTATGTCAAGAAACTTCAACCTGAAAAGCTCGAACCCAAGTCAGAAAATGCGTCTTCATAGGATACCCTAAGGAAACCATTGGGTATACCTTCTACCTCAGATCCGAAGGCAAGATCTTTGTTGCCAAGAATGGGTCCTTTCTGGAGAAAGAGTTTCTCTCGAAAGAAGTGAGTGGGAGGAAAGTGGAACTTGATGAGGTGATAGTCACCCCTTCCGAACCGGAAAGTAGCGCAGCGCGGGAAGATGTTCCTGTGGTGCCTGCACCGACTGGGGAGGAAGTTAATGATGATGATCATGAAGCTTCAGATCAAGTTACTTCTGAACCTCGTAGGTCCACAAGGACACGTTCCGCACCAGAGTGGTACGGCAACCCTATCATGGAAATCATGTTGTTAGACAACAGTGAACCTTCGAACTATGTAGAAGCGATGGCGGGTCCAGATTCTGACAAATGGCTAGAAGCCATGAAATCCGAGATAGGATCCATGTATGAAAAGAAGTATGGACTTTGACTGACTTGCCCGATGATCGGCGAGCCATAGAAAATAAATGGATCTTTAAGAAGAAGACAGACGCGGATGGTAATGTGACTATCTATAAGGCTCGACTTGTCGCTAAGGGTTATCGACAAGTTCAAGGGGTTGACTACAATGAGACTTTCTCACCCGTAGCGAAGCTGAAGTCCGTCCGAATCATGTTAGCAATTGCCGCATTCTATGATTATGAGATATGGCAAATGGACGTCAAAACGGCATTCCTTAACGGCTTTCTTAAGGAAGAATTGTATATGATGCAGCTGGAAGGTTTTGTCGATCCTAAGAATGCTAACACGGTATGCAAGCTCCAGCGCTCCATCTATGGGCTGGTGCAAGCATCTCGGAGTTGGAACATTCGATTTGATGAGATGATCAAAGCGTTTGGGTTTACACAGACTTATGGAGAAGCCTGTGTTTACAAGAAAGTGAGTGGGAGCTCTGTAGCATTTCTCATATTATATGTGGATGACATACTATTGATGGGAAATGATATAGAATTCTTGGAAAGTATAAAGGCCTACTTGAATAAGTGTTTTTCAATTAAGGACCTTGGAGAAGCTGCTTATATATTAGGCATCAAGATCTATAGAGATAGATTAAGACGCCTCATTGGTCTTTCACAGAGTACGTACCTTGACAAGATATTGAAGAAGTTCAATATGGATCAGTCCAAGAAGGGGTTCTTGCCTGTATTGCAAGGTGTGCAATTGAGCACGGCTCAATGCCGACCACGGCAGAAGATAGAGAAAGATGAGTGCCATCCCCTATGCCTCGGCCATAGGGTCTATTATGTATGCCATGCTGTGTACCAGACCTGATGTAAACCTTGCCGTAAGTTTGGTAGGAAGGTACCAAAGTAATCCCGGCATGGAACACTGGACAGCGGTCAAGAATATCCTGAAGTACCTGAAGAGGACTAAGGATATGTTTCTCGTTTATGGAGGTGACGAAGAGCTCGTCGTAAAGGGTTACGTCGATGCTAGCTTCGACACAGATCTGGATGACTCTAAGTCACAAACCGGATACGTGTATATTTTGAATGGAGGGGCAGTAAGCTGGTGCAGTTGCAAGCAAAGCGTCGTGGCGGGATCTACATGTGAAGCGGAGTACATGGCGGCCTCAGAGGCAGCGCAAGAAGCAATCTGGATGAAGGAGTTCATTACCGACCTGGGGGTGATTCCCAATGCGTCGGGCCCGATGACTCTCTTCTGTGACAACACTGGAGCTATTGCCCTTGCCAAGGAGCCCAGGTTTCACAGGAAGACCAGGCATATCAAGCGTCGCTTCAACTCCATTCGTGAAAGTGTTCAAAATGGAGACATAGATATTTGTAAAGTACATACGGACCTGAATGTAGCAGATCCGTTGACTAAACCTCTCCCTAGAGCAAAACATGATCAACACCAGAACTCTATGGGTGTTCGATTCATCACAATGTAACTAGATTATTGACTCTAGTGCAAGTGGGAGACTGTTGGAAATATGCCCTAGAGGCAATAATAAAATGGTTATTATTATATTTCCTTGTTCATGATAATTGTCTATTGTTCATGCTATAATTGTGTTACCCGGAAATCGTAATACTGTTGGGAATCGTAGCATAATTTAAAATTTTCCTACGCTCACCAAGATGCATCTATGGAGTCTACTAGCAACGAGAGGAAAGGAGTGGATCTACATACCCTTGTAGATCGCGAGCGGAAGCGTTCCAATGAACGTGGATGACGGAGTCGTACTCGCCGTGATCCAAATCACCGATGACCGAGTGCCGAACGGACGGCACCTCCGCGTTCAACACACGTACGGTGCAGCGACGTCTCCTCCTTCTTGATCCAGCAAGGGGGAAGGAGAGGTTGATGGAGATCCAACAGCACGACGGCGTGGTGGTGGATGTAGCGGGTCTCCGGCAGGGCTTCGCCGAGCTTCTGCGAGAGAGAGAGAGGTGTTGCAAGGGAGGAGGGAGGCGCCCAAGGCTTAGATGTTGCTGCCCTCCCTTCCCCCCACTATATATAGGGCCAAGGGAGAGGGGGGGGGCGCAGCCTTGCCCCTTCCTTCAAGGAAGGGTGCGGCCAGGGGGGAGTCCTTCCCCCCCAAGGCACCTCGGAGGTGCCTTCCCCCTTTAGGACTCTCCCTTCTTTCTTATCTCTTGCGCATGGGCCTCTTGGGGCTGGTGCCCTTGGCCCATATAGGCCAAGGCGCACCCCTTACAGCCCATGTGGCCCCCCGGGGCTGGTGGACCCCCTTGGTGGACCCCCGGACCCCTTTCGGCACTCCCGGTACAATACCGATAAAGCGCGAAACTTTTCCGGCGACCAAAATAAGACTTCCCATATATAAATCTTTACCTCCGGACCATTCCGGAACCTCTCGTGACGTCCGGGATCTCATCCGGGACTCCGAACAACTTTCGGGTTTCCGCATACATATATCTCTACAACCCTAGCGTCACCGGACCTTAAGTGTGTAGACCCTACGGGTTCGGGAGACATGCAGACATGACCGAGACGCCTCTCCGGTCAATAACCAACAGCGGGATCTGGATACCCATGTTGGCTCCCACATGTTCCACGATGATATCATCGGATGAACCACGGTGTCGAGGATTCAATCAATCCGTATGCAATTCCCTTTGTCAATCGGTATGTTACTTGCCCGAGATTCGATCGTCGGTATCCCAATACCTTGTTCAATCTCGTTACCGGCAAGTCTCTTTACTCGTACCGCAATGCATGATCCCGTGACTAACGCCTTAGTCACATTGAGCTCATTATGATGATGCATTACCGAGTGGGCCCAGAGATACCTCTCCGTTACACGGAGTGACAAATCCCAGTCTCGATCCGTGCCAACCCAACAGACACTTTCGGAGATACCCGTAATGCACCTTTATAGTCACCCAGTTACGTTGTGACGTTTGGCACACCCAAAGCACTCCTACGGTATCCGGGAGTTGCACGATCTCATGGTCTAAGGAAAAGATACTTGACATTGGAAAAGCTCTAGCAAACGAAACTACACGATCTTTTATGCTATGCTTAGGATTGGGTCTTGTCCATCACATCATTCTCCTAATGATGTGATCCCGTTATCAATGACATCCAATGTCCATAGTCAGGAAACCATGACTATCTGTTGATCAACGAGCTAGTCAACTAGAGGCTTACTAGGGACAGGTTGTGGTCTATGTATTCACACATGTATTACGATTTCCGGACAATACAATTATAGCATGAATAATAGACTATTATCATGAACAAAGAAATATAATAATAACCATTTATTATTGCCTCTAGGGCATATTTCCAACAGTCTCCCACTTGCACTAGAGTCAATAATCTAGTTACATTGTGATGAATCGAACACCCATTGCGTCCTGGTGTTGATCATGTTTTGCCCTAGGGAGAGGTTTAGTCAACGGATCTGCTACATTCAGGTCCGTGTGTACTTTACAAATATCTATGTCTCCATTTTGAACACTTTCACGAATGGAGTTGAAGCGACGCTTGATATGCCTGGTCTTCCTGTGAAACCTGGGCTCCTTCGCAAGGGCAATAGCTCCAGTGTTGTCACAGAAGAGAGTCATTGGGCCCGACGCATTGGGAATCACCCCTAGGTCGGTAATGAACTCCTTCATCCAGACTGCTTCCTGTGCTGCCTCCGAGGCTGCCATGTATTCCGCTTCACATGTAGATCCCGCCACGACGCTTTGCTTGCAACTGCACCAGCTTACTGCTCCTCTATTCAAAATATACACGTATCCGGTCTGTGACTTCGAGTCATCCAGATCTGTGTCGAAGCTAGCGTCGACGTAACCCTTTACGACGAGCTCTTCGTCACCTCCATAAACGAGAAACATATCCTTAGTCCTCTTCAGGTACTTCAGGATATTCTTGACCGCTGTCCAGTGTTCCTTGCCGGGATTACTTTGGTACCTTCCTACCAAACTTACGGCAAGGTTTACATCAGGTCTGGTACACAGCATGGCATACATAATAGACCCTATGGCCGAGGCATAGGGGATGACACTCATCTCTTCTATATCTTCTGCCGTGGTCGGGCATTGAGCCGTGCTCAATTGCACACCTTGCAATACAGGCAAGAACCCCTTCTTGGACTGATCCATACTGAACTTCTTCAATATCTTGTCAAGGTATGTACTCTGTGAAAGACCAATGAGGCGTCTTGATCTATCTCTATAGATCTTGATGCCTAATATATAAGCAGCTTCTCCAAGGTCCTTCATTGAAAAACACTTATTCAAATAGGCCTTTATACTTTCCAAGAATTCTATATCATTTCCCATCAATAATATGTCATCCACATATAATATGAGAAATGCTACAGAGCTCCCACTCACTTTCTTGTAAACACAGGCTTCTCCATAAGTCTGTGTAAACCCAAACGCTTTGATCATCTCATCAAAGCGAATGTTCCAACTCCGAGATGCTTGCACCAGCCCATAGATTGAGCGCTGGAGCTTGCATACTTTGTTAGCATTCTTAGGATCGACAAAACCTTCCGGCTGCATCATATACAACTCTTCCTTAAGGAAGCCGTTAAGGAATGCCGTTTTGACGTCCATCTGCCATATCTCATAATCATAGTATGCGGCAATTGCTAACATGATTCGGACGGACTTCAGCTTCGCTACGGGTGAGAAAGTCTCATCGTAGTCAACCCCTTGAACTTGTCGATAACCCTTAGCGACAAGTCGAGCTTTGTAGATGGTCACATTACCATCTGCGTCCGTCTTCTTCTTAAAGATCCATTTGTTTTCTATGGCTCGCCGCTCATCGGGCAAGTCAGTCAAAGTCCATACTTTGTTTTCATACATGGATTCTATCTCGGATTTCATGGCTTCTAGCCATTTGTCGGAATCCGGGCCCGCCATCGCTTCTTCATAGTTCGAAGGTTCACCGTTGTCTAACAACATGATTTCCAGGACAGGGTTGCCGTACCACTCTGGTGCGGAACGTGTCCTTGTGGACCTACGAAGTTCAGTAACTTGATCTGAAGCTTCATGATCATCATCATTAACTTCCTCCCCAGTCGGTGTAGGCACCACAGGAACATTTTCCCGCGCTGCGCTACTTTCCGGTTCGGAAGGGGTGACTATCACCTCATCAAGTTCCACTTTCCTCCCACTCAATTCTTTCGAGAGAAACTCCTTCTCTAGAAAGGACCCGTTCTTGGCAACGAAGATCTTGCCTTCGGATCTGAGGTAGAAGGTATACCCAATAGTTTCCTTAGGGTATCCTATGAAGACGCATTTTTCCGATTTGGGTTCGAGCTTTTCAGGTTGAAGTTTCTTGACATAAGCATCGCATCCCCAAACTTTTAGAAACGACAGCTTAGGTTTCTTCCCAAACCATAATTCATACGGTGTCGTCTCAACGGATTTAGACGGTGCCCTATTTAAAGTGAATGCGGCAGTCTCTAAAGCATAACCCCAAAATGAGAGCGGTAAATCGGTAAGAGACATCATAGATCGCACCATATCCAATAGAGTGCGATTACGACGTTCGGACACACCATTTCTCTGAGGTGTTCCAGGCGGCGTGAGTTGTGAAACTATTCCACATTTCCTTAAGTGTGTACCAAATTCGTGACTTAAATATTCTCCACCACGATCTGATCGTAAGAATTTTATTTTCCTGTCACGTTGATTCTCAACTTCACTCTGAAATTCCTTGAACTTTTCAAAGGTTTCAGACTTGTGTTTCATTAGGTAGACATACCCATATCTACTTAAATCATCAGTGAGAGTGAGAACATAACGATATCCTCCGCGAGCCTCAACACTCATTGGACCGCACACATCGGTATGTATGATTTCCAATAAGTTGGTTGCTCGCTCCATTGTTCCGGAGAACGGAGTCTTGGTCATCTTACCCATGAGGCATGGTTCGCACGTGTCAAATGATTCGTAATCAAGAGACTCCAAAAGTCCATCTGCATGGAGCTTCTTCATGCGCTTGACACCAATGTGACCAAGGCGGCAGTGCCACAAGTATGTGGGACTATCGTTATCAACTTTACATCTTTTGGTATTCACACTATGAACATGTGTAACATCACGTTCGAGATTCATCAAGAATAAACCATTGACCAGCGGGGCATGACCATAAAACATATCTCTCAAATAAATAGAACAACCATTATTCTCAGATTTAAATGAGTAGCCATCTCGAATTAAACGAGATCCAGATACAATGTTCATGCTCAAAGCTGGCACTAAATAACAATTATTGAGGTTTAAAACTAATCCCGTGGGTAGATGCAGAGGTAGCGTGCCGACGGCGATCACATCGACCTTGGAACCATTCCCGACGCGCATCGTCACCTCGTCTTTGCCAGTCTCCGTTTATTCCGTAGTTCCTGATTTGAGTTACAAATATGAGCAACCGCACCGGTATCAAATACCCAGGAGCTACTACGAGTACTGGTAAGGTACACATCAATTACTTGTATATCACATATACCTTGGGTGTTGCCGGCCTTCTTCTTGTCCGCTAAATATTTGGGGCAGTTCCGCTTCCAGTGACCACTTCCCTTGCAATAAAAGCACTCAGTCTCGGGCTTGGGTCCATTCTTTGACTTCTTCCCGGTAACTGGCTTACCGGGCGCGGCAACTCCCTTGCCGTCCTTCTTGAAGTTCTTCTTACCCTTGCCCTTCTTGAACTTAGTGGTTTTATTCACCATCAACACTTGATGTTCTTTTCTGATCTCTACCTCCGCTGATTTCAGCATTGAATATACCTCGGGAATGGTCTTTTCCATCCCCTGCATATTGTAGTTCATCACAAAGCTCTTGTAGCTTGGTGGAAGCGACTGGAGGATTCTGTCAATGACCGCGTCATCCGGGAGATTAACTCCCAGCTGAGACAAGCGGTTGTGCAACCCAGACATTCTGAGTATGTGCTCACTAACAGAACTGTTCTCCTCCATTTTACAGCTGAAGAACTTGTCGGAGACATCATATCTCTCGACCCGGGCATGAGCTTGAAAAACCAGTTTCAGCTCCTCGAACATCTCATATGCTCCATGTTTCTCAAAACGCTTTTGGAGACCCGGTTCTAAGCTGTAAAGCATGCCGCACTGAACGAGGGAGTAATCATCAGCACGCTGCTGCCAAGCGTTCATAACGTCTTGGTTCTCAGGGATTGGTGCTTCACCTAGCGGTGCTTCTAAGACATAATCTTTCTTGGCAACTATGAGGATGAGCCTCAGGTTCCGGACCCAGTCCGTATAGTTGCTGCCATCATCTTTCAGCTTGGTTTTCTCTAGGAACGCGTTGAAATTGAGGACAACGTGGGCCATTTGATCTACAATACATAGTGTAAGATTTTAGACTAAGTTCATGATAATTAAGTTCATATAATCAAATTATTTAATGAACTCCCACTCAGATAGACATCCCTCTAGTCATCTAAGTGAAACATGATCCGAGCTCAACTAGGCCGTGTCCGATCATCACGTGAGACGGACTAGTCAAGATCGGTGAACATCTCCATGTTGATCGTATCTTCTATACGACTCATGCTCGACCTTTCGGTCCTCCGTGTTCCGAGGCCATGTCTGTACATGCTAGGCTCGTCAAGTCAACCTAAGTGTATTGCGTGTGTTCCGAGGCCATGTCTGTACATGCTAGGCTCGTCAACACCCGTTGTATGCGAACGTAAGAATCTATCACACCCGATCATCACGTGGTGCTTCGAAACGACGAACCTTCGCAACGGTGCACAGTTAGGGTGAACACTTTCTTGAAATTATTATAAGGGATCATCCTACTTGCTACCGTCGTTCTAAGCAAATAAGATGCAAAAACATGATAAACATCACATGCAATCAAATAGTGACATGATATGGCCAATATCATCATGCTCCTTTGATCTCCATCTTCGGGGCACCATGATCATCTTCGTCACCGGCATGACACCATGATCTCCATCATCATGATCTCCATCATTGTGTCTTCATGAAGTTGTCACGCCAACGATTACTTCTACTTCTATGGCTAACCGTTTAGCAACAAAGTAAAGTAAATTACATGGCGTTATTCAATGACACGCAGGTCATGCAAAATAATAAAGACAACTCCTATGGCTCCTGCCGGTTGTCATACTCATCGACATGCAAGTCGTGATTCCTATTACAAGAATATGATCAATCTCATACATCACATATATCATTCATCACATCTTCTGGCCATATCATATCACATATATCACTTGCTGCAAAAACAAGTTAGACGTCCTCTAATTGTTGTTGCAAGTTTTTACGTGGTTTGTAGGTTTCTAGCAAGAACGATTTCTTACCTACGTATGACCACAACGTGATTTGCCAATTTCTATTTACCCTTCATAAGGACCCTTTTCATCGAATCCGTTCCGACTAAAGTAGGAGAGACAGACACCCGCTAGCCACCTTATGCAACTAGTGCATGTCAGTCGGTGGAACCTGTCTCACGTAAGCGTACGTGTAAGGTCGGTCCGGGCCGCTTCATCCTACAATGCCGCCGAAACAAGAAACGACTAGTAGCGGCAAGAAGAATTGGCAACATCAACGCCCACAACTTCTTTGTGTTCTACTCGTGCATAGTAACTACGCATAGGCCTGGCTCATGATGCCACTGTTGGGAATCGTAGCATAATTTAAAATTTTCCTACGCTCACCAAGATGCATCTATGGAGTCTACTAGCAACGAGGGGAAAGGAGTGGATCTACATACCCTTGTAGATCGCGAGCGGAAGCGTTCCAATGAACGTGGATGACGGAGTCGTACTCGCCGTGATCCAAATCACCGATGACCGAGTGCCGAACGGACGGCACCTCCGCGTTCAACACACGTACGGTGCAGCGACGTCTCCTCCTTCTTGATCCAGCAAGGGGGAAGGAGAGGTTGATGGAGATCCAACAGCACGACGGCGTGGTGGTGGATGTAGCGGGTCTCCGGCAGGGCTTCGCCGAGCTTCTGCGAGAGAGAGAGAGGTGTTGCAGGGGAGGAGGGAGGCGCCCAAGGCTTAGATGTTGCTGCCCTCCCTTCCCCCCACTATATATAGGGCCAAGGGAGAGGGGGGGCGCAGCCTTGCCCCTTCCTTCAAGGAAGGGTGCGGCCAGGGGGGAGTCCTTCCCCCCCAAGGCACCTCGGAGGTGCCTTCCCCCTTTAGGACTCTCCCTTCTTTCTTATCTCTTGCGCATGGGCCTCTTGGGGCTGGTGCCCTTGGCCCATATAGGCCAAGGCGCACCCCTTACAGCCCATGTGGCCCCCCGGGGCTGGTGGACCCCCTTGGTGGACCCCCGGACCCCTTTCGGCACTCCCGGTACAATACCGATAAAGCGCGAAACTTTTCCGGCGACCAAAATAAGACTTCCCATATATAAATCTTTACCTCCGGACCATTCCGGAACCTCTCGTGACGTCCGGGATCTCATCCGGGACTCCGAACAACTTTCGGGTTTCCGCATACATATATCTCTACAACCCTAGCGTCACCGGACCTTAAGTGTGTAGACCCTACGGGTTCGGGAGACATGCAGACATGACCGAGACGCCTCTCCGGTCAATAACCAACAGCGGGATCTGGATACCCATGTTGGCTCCCACATGTTCCACGATGATATCATCGGATGAACCACGGTGTCGAGGATTCAATCAATCCGTATGCAATTCCCTTTGTCAATCGGTATGTTACTTGCCCGAGATTCGATCGTCGGTATCCCAACACCTTGTTCAATCTCGTTACCGGCAAGTCTCTTTACTCGTACCGCAATGCATGATCCCGTGACCAACGCCTTGGTCACATTGAGCTCATTATGATGATGCATTACCGAGTGGGCCCAGAGATACCTCTCCGTTTACACGAAGTGACAAATCCCAGTCTCGATCCGTGCCAACCCAACAGACACTTTCGGAGATACCCGTAATGCACCTTTATAGTCACCCAGTTACGTTGTGACGTTTGGCACACCCAAAGCACTCCTACGGTATCCGGGAGTTGCACGATCTCATGGTCTAAGGAAAAGATACTTGACATTGGAAAAGCTCTAGCAAACGAAACTACACGATCTTTTATGCTATGCTTAAGTTGGGTCTTGTCCATCACATCATTGATCAACGAGCTAGTCAACTAGAGGCTTACTAGGGACAGGTTGTGGTCTATGTATTCACACATGTATTACGATTTTCGGACAATACAATTATAGCATGAATAATAGACTATTATCATGAACACATAAATATAATAATAACCATTTATTATTGCCTCTAGGGCATATTTCCAACAAATACATGTGTGAATACATAGACCACAACGTGTCCCTAGTAAGCCTCTAG
Organism: Triticum aestivum; assembly: GCF_018294505.1. Taxonomy (NCBI): domain Eukaryota; kingdom Viridiplantae; phylum Streptophyta; class Magnoliopsida; order Poales; family Poaceae; genus Triticum; species Triticum aestivum. The sequence goes on along the minus strand of NC_057808.1, from coordinate 560,807,561 downwards.
TTGACTAGCTCGTTGATCAACAGATAGTCATGGTTTCCTGACTATGGACATTGGATGTCATTGATAACGGGATCACATCATTAGGAGAATGATGTGATGGACAAGACCCAATCCTAAGCATAGCACAAAGATCGTGTAGTTCGTTTGCTAGAGCTTTTCCAATGTCAAGTATCATTTCCTTAGACCATGAGATCGTGTAACTCCCGGATGCCGTAGGAGTGCTTTGGGTGTACCAAACGTCACAACGTAACTGGGTGACTATAAAGGTACACTACAGGTATCTCTGAAAGTGTCTGTTGGGTTGACACGGATCGAGACTGGGATTTGTCACTCCGTATGACGGAGAGGTATCTCTGGGCCCTCTCGGTAATGCATCATCATAATGAGCTCAAAGTGACCAAGTGGTTGGTCACGGGATCATGCATTACGGTACGAGTAAAGTGACTTGCCGGTAACGAGATTGAACGAGGTATTGGGATACCGACGATCGAATCTTGGGCAAGTAACGTACCGATAGACAAAGGGAATTGTATACGGGATTGACTGAATCCTTGACATCGTGGTTCATCGGATGAGATCATCGTAGAACATGTGGGAGCCAACATGGGTATCCAGATCCCGCTGTTGGTTATTGACCGGAGAGTCGTCTCGGTCATGTCTGCATGTCTCCCGAACCCGTAGGGTCTACACACTTAAGGTTCGGTGACGCTAGGGTTGTAGAGATATTAGTATGCGGAAACCCGAAAGTTGTTCGGAGTCCCGGATGAGATCCCGGACGTCACGAGGAGTTCCGGAATGGTCCGGAGGTGAAGAATTATATATAGGAAGTCCAGTTTCGGCCACCGGGAAAGTTTCGGGGGTTATGGGTATTGTACCGGGACCACCGCAAGGGTCCCGGGGGTCCACCGGGTGGGGCCACCTGTCCCGGAGGGCCCCATGGGCTGAAGTGGGGAGGGGAACCAGCCACTGGTGGGCTGGTGCGCCCCCCTGGGCCTCCCCTGCGTCTAGGGTTGGAAACCCTGGGGGTGGGGGGGGCGCCCCACTTGGCTTGGGGGGCAAGCCACCCCTTTGGCCGCCGCCCCCCCTCAGGTGGGATCTCCAGGGGGCCGGCGCCCCCCTGGACCCCTATATATTGTGGGGGGGGGGGGGAGGGAGGGCAGCAGTACCCTAGCCCCTGGCGCCTCCCTCTCCCTCCCGTGACACCTCTCCCTCCCGCTTGCGCTTGGCGATGCCCTGCCGGGATCCCCGCTACTTCCACCACCACGCCGTCGTGCTGCTGGATCTCCATCAACCTCTCCTTCCCCCTTGCTGGATCAAGAAGGAGGAGACGTCGCTGCTCCGTACGTGTGTTGAACGCGGAGGTGCCGTCCGTTCGGCGCTCGGTCTTCGGTGATTTGAATCACGACGAGTACGACTCCATCAACCCCGTTCACTTGAACGCTTCCGCTCGCGATCTACAAGGGTATGTAGATGCACTCCTTCCTTCTCGTTGCTAGTAAACTGAAGGAAATATGCCCTAGAGGCAATAATAAAGTATTATTTATTTCCTTGTATCATGATAAATGTTTATTATTCATGCTAGAATTGTATTAACCGGAAACATAATACATGTGTGAATATATAGACAAACAGAGTGTCACTAGTATGCCTCTACTTGACTAGCTCGTTAATCAAAGATGGTTATGTTTCCTAGCCATAGACATAAGTTGTCATTTGATTAACGACATCACCTCATTAGGAGAATGACGTGATTGACTTGACCCATTCCGTTAGCTTAGCACTCGATCGTTTAGTATGTTGCTATTTGCTTTCTTCATGACTTATACATGTTCCTATGACTATGAGATTATGCAACTCCCGTTTACCGGAGGAACACTTTGTGTGCTACCAAACGTCACAACATAAATGGGTGATTATAAAGGTGCTCTACAGGTGTCTCCAAAGGTACTTGTTGGGTTGGCGTATTTCGAGATTAGGATTTGTCACTCCAATTGTCGGAGAGGTATCTCTGGGCCCACTCGGTAATGCACATCACTATAAGCCTTGCAAGCATTGTGACTAATGAGTTAGTTGCGGGATGATGTGTTACAGAACGAGTAAAGAGACTTGCCGGTAACGAGATTGAACTAGGTATCGAGATACCGACGATCAAATCTCGGGCAAGTAACATACCGGTGACAAAGGGAACAACGTATGTTGTTATGCGGTCTGACCGATAAAGATCTTCGTAGAATATGTGGGAGCCAATATGAGCATCCAGGTCCCACTATTGGCTATTGACCGGAGACGTGTCTCGGTCATGTCTACATAGTTCTCGAACCCGTAGGGTCCGCACGCTTAACGTTACGATGACAGTTTTATTGAGTTTTGATGTACCGAAGGAGTTCGGAGTCCCGGATGAGATCGGGGATATGACGAGGAGTCTCGAAATGGTCGAGACGTAAAAATCGATATATTGGACGACTATATTCGGACTTCGGAAAGGTTCCGAGTGATTTGGATATTTTTTGGAGTACCGGAGAGTTACGGGAATTCGTATTGGGCCTTAATGGGCCATACGGGAAAGGAGAGAAAGGCCTCAAAAGGTGGCCGCACCCCTCCCCATGGTCTGGTCCGAATTGGACTAGGGAAGGGGGCAGACCCTTCCTTCTTTCTCCTTCCCCCTTCCCTTCTCCTACTCCCACAAGGAAAGGAGGAGTCCTACTCCCGGTGGGAGTAGGACTCTCCCCTATGGCGCGCCTCTCCCCTTGGCCGGCTGCCTCCCCCTTGCTCCTTTATATACGGGGGCAGGGGGGCACCCCAGAGACACAACAATTGATCCTTGAGATCTCTTAGGCATGTGCGGTGCCCCCCTCCACCATATTACACCTCGATAATACCGTTGCGGAGCTTAGGCGAAGCCCTGCGTCGGTGGAACATCATCATCGTCACCACGCCGTCGTGCTGACGAAACTCTCCCTCAACACTCGGCTGGATCGGAGTTCGAGGGACGTCATCGAGCTGAACGTGTGTAGAACTCGGAGGTGCCGTACGTTCGGTGCTTGATCGGTCGGATCGTGAAGACGTACGAGTACATCAACCGCGTTGTGATAACGCTTCCGCTATCGGTCTACGAGGGTACGTGGACAACACTCTCCCCTCTCGTTGCTATGCATCACCATGATCTTGCGTGTGCGTAGGAATTTTTTTGAAATTACTAAGTTCCCCAACATAAACTCCATAGTTGGATCTTGGTGATGCGTAGAAAATTTTAAAATTCTGCTACGATCCCCAACAGCATCATATACAACTCTTCTTCCAGAAATCCATTCAGGCATGCAGTTTTTACATCCATTTGCCAAATTTCATAATCATAAAATGCGGCAATTGCTAACATGATTCGGACAGACTTAAGCATCGCTACGGGTGGGAAGGTCTCATCGTAGTCAACTCCTTGAACTTGTCGAAAACCTTTCGCAACAAGTCGAGCTTTATAGACAGTAACATTACCGTCAGCGTCAGTCTTCTTCTCGAAGATCCATTTATTCTCAATGGCTTGCCGATCATTGGGCAAGTCAACCAAAGTCCACACTTTGTTCTCATACATGGATCCCATCTCAGATTTCATGGCCTCAAGCCATTTTGTGGAATCTGGGCTTATCGTCGCTTCCTCATAGTTCGTAGGTTCGTCATGGTCTAGTAACATGACCTCCAGAACAGGATTACCATTCCACTCTGGTGTGGATCTTACTCTGGTTGACCTACGAGGTTCAGTAGTAACTTGATCTGAAGTTTTATGATCAATATCATTAGCTTCCTCACTAATTGGTGTAGGTGTCACAGGAACCGGTTTCTGTGATGAACTACTTTCCAATAAGGGAGCAGGTACAGTTACCTCATCAAGTTCTACTTTCCTCCCACTCACTTCTTTCGAGAGAAACTCCTTCTCTAGAAAGGATCCAAATTTAGCAACAAAAGTCTTGCCTTCAGATCTGTGATAGAAGGTGTACCCAACGGTTTCCTTTGGGTATCCTATGAAGACACATTTCTCCGATTTGGGTTCGAGCTTACCAGGTTGAAGCTTTTTTACATAAGCATCATAGCTCCAAACTTTCAGAAACGACAACTTTGGTTTCTTGCCAAACCATAGTTCATAAGGCGTCATCTCAACGGATTTAGATGGTGCCCTATTTGAACGCAGCCGTCTCTAAAGCATAACCCCAAAATGATAGCGGTAAATCAGTAAAAGACATCATAGATCGCACCATATCTAGTAAAGTACGATTACGACGTTCGGACACACCATTACGCTTTGGTGTTCCGGGTGGCGTGAGTTACGAAACTATTCCGCATTGTTTCAAATGAATACCAAACTCGTAACTCAAATATTCTCCTCCACGATCAGATCGTAGAAACTTTATTTTCTTGTTACGATGATTTTCTACTTCACTCTGAAATTCTTTGAACTTTTCAAATGTTTCAGACTTATGTTTCATTAAGTAGATATACCCATATCTGCTTAAATCATCTATGAAGGTGAGAAAATAACGATACCCGCCGCAAGCCTCAATATTCATCGGACCACATACATCTGTATGTATGATTTCCAACAAATCTGTTGCTCGCTCCATAGTTTCGGAGAACGGCGTTTTAGTCATCTTGCCCATGAGGCACGGTTCGCAAGTACCAAGTGATTCATAATCAAGTGGTTCCAAAAGTCCATCAGTATGGAGTTTCTTCATGCGCTTTACATCGATATGACCTAAACGGCAGTGCCACAAATAAGTTGCACTATCATTATCAACTCTGCATCTTTTGGCTTCAATATTATGAATATGTGTATCACTACTATCGAGATTCAACAAAAATAGACCACTCTTCAAGGGTGCATGACCATAAAAGATATTACTCATATAAATAGAACAACCATTATTCTCTGATTTAAATGAATAACCGTCTCGCATAAAACAAGATCCAGATATAATGTTCATGCTCAACGCTGGCACCAAATAACAACTATTTAGGTCTAAAACTAATCCCGAAGGTAGATGTAGAGGTAGTGTGCCGACTGCGATCACATCGACTTTGGAACCATTTCCCACGCGCACCGTCACCTCATCCTTAGCCAATCTTCGCTTAATCCGTAGCCCCTGTTTCGAGTTGCAAATATTAGCAATAGAACCAGTGTCAAATACCCAGGTGCTACTGCGAGCATTAGTAAGGTACACATCAATAACATGTATATCACATATACCTTTGTTCACCTTGCCATCCTTCTTATCCGCCAAATACTTGGGGCAGTTCCGCTTCCAGTGTCCAGTCTGCTTGCAGTAGAAGCACTCTGTCTTAGGCTTAGGTCCAGACTTGGGTTTCTTCTCTTGAGCAGCAACTTGTTTGCTGTTCTTCTTGAAGTTCCAATTCTTCTTCCCTTTGCCCTTTTTCTTGAAACTGGTGGTCTTGTTGACCATCAACACTTGATGCTCCTTCTTGATTTCTACCTCCGCAGCCTTTAGCATTGTGAAGAGCTCGGGAATTGTCTTATCCATCCCTTGCATATTATAGTTCATCACGAAGCTCTTGTAGCTTGGTGGCAGTGATTGAAGAATTCTGTCAATGACACTATCATCCGGAAGATTAACTCCCAGTTGAATCAAGTGATTGTTATACCCAGACATTCTGAGTATATGTTCACTGACAGAAATATTCTCCTCCATTTTGCAGCTGTAGAATTTATTGGCGACTTCATATCTCTCAATCCGGGCATTTGCTTGAAATATTAACTTCAACTCCTGGAACATCTCATATCCTCCATGACGTTCAAAACGTCGTTGAAGCCCCGGTCCTAAGCCGTAAAGCTTGGCACACTGAACTATCGAGTAGTCATCAGCTTTGCTCTGCCAGACATTCTTAACGTCGTCAGTTGCATCTGCAGTAGGCCTGGCACCCAGCAGTGCTTTCAGGACGTAATTATTCTGTGCAGCAATGAGGATAATCCTCAAGTTACGGACCCAGTCCGTGTAATTGTTACCATCATCTTTCAACTTTGCTTTCTCAAGGAACGCATTAAAATTCAACGGAACAACAACACGGGCCATCTATCTACAATCAACATAGACAAGCAAAATACTATCAGGTACTAAGTTCATGATAAATTTAAGTTCAATTAATGATATTACTTAAGAACTCCCACTTAGATAGACATCCCTCTAATCCTCTAAGTGATCACGTGATCCAAATAACCTAAACCATGTCCGATCATCACGTGAGATGGAGTAGTTTTCAATGGTGAACATCACTATGTTGATCATATCTACTATATGATTCACGCTCGACCTTTCGGTCTCTGTGTTCCGAGGCCATATCTGCATATGCTAGGCTCGTCAAATTTAACCTGAGTATTCCGCGTGTGCAACTGTTTTGCATCTGTTGTATTTGAACGTAGAGCTTATCACACCCGATCATCATGTGGTGTCTCAGCACGAAGAACTTTCGCAGCGGTGCATACTCAAGGAGAACACTTTTATCTTGAAATTTAGTGAGAGATCATCTTATAATGCTACCGTCAATCAAAGCAAGATAAGATGCATAAAAGATAAACATCACATGCAATCAATATAAGTGATATGATATGGCCATCATCATCTTGTGCTTGTGATCTCCATCTCCGAAGCACCGTCATGATCACCATCATCACCGGCGCGACACCTTGATCTCCATCGTAGCATCGTTGTCGTCTCGCCAACTATTGCTTCTACGACTATCGCTACCGCTTAGTGATAAATTAAAGCAATTACAGGGCGATTGCATTGCATACAATAAAGCGACAACCATATGGCTCCTGCCAGTTGCCGATAACTCGGTTACAAAACATGATCATCTCATACAATAAAAAATATAGTATCATGTCTTGACCATATCACATCACAATATGCCCTGCAAAAACAAGTTAGACGTCCTCTACTTTGTTGTTGCAAGTTTTACGTGGCTGCTACGGGCTGAGCAAGAACCATTCTTACCTATACATCAAAACCACAACGATAGTTTGTCAAGTTAGTGCTGTTTTAACCTTCGCAAGGACCGGGCGTAGCCACACTCGGTTCAACTAAAGTTGGAGAAACTGACACCCGCCAGGGACCTGTCTGCAAAGCACGTCGGTAGAACCAGTCTCGCGTAAGTGTACGCTAATGTCGGTCCGGGCCGCTTCATCCAACAATACCGCCGAACCAAAGTGTGACATGCTGGTAAGCAGTATGACTTGTATCGCCCACAACTCCCTTGTGTTCTACTCGTGCATATAACATCTACGCATAAAACCCGGCTCTGATACCACTGTTGGGGAACGTAGTAATTTTAAAAAATTTCTACGCACACACAGGATCATGGTGATGCATAGCAACGAGAGGGTAGAGTGTTGTCCACGTACCCTCGTAGACCGAAAGCGGAAGCGTTCGCACAACGCGGTTGATGTAGTCGTACGTCTTCACGATTCGACCGATCCAAGTACCGAACGTACAGCACCTCCGAGTTCAGCACACGTTCAGCTCGATGACGTCCCGCGAACTCCGATCCAGCAGAGCTTCACGGGAGAGTTCCGTCAGCACGACGGCGTGGTGACGGTGATGATGTTGCTACCGACGCAGGGCTTCGCCTAAGCATTGCTACGATATGACCGAGGTGGAATGTGGTGGAGGGGGGCACCGCACACGGCTGGAATAGATCAATCGATCAACTTGTGTGTCTAGAGGTGCCCCCTGCCCCCGTATATAAAGGACCAGGGGAGGAGGCGGCCGGCCAGGAGGAGGGCGCCCCAGGGAGGAGTCCTACTCCTACCGGGAGTAGGACTCCCTCTTTTCCTAGTTGGAGTAGGAGGGGGAAAGGAAGGGAAGGAGAGAGGAGGAAGGAAAGGGGGCGCCGCCCCCCTCCTTGTCCAATTCGGACTAGAGGGGGAGGGGGCACGCGGCCAGCCCTAGCCGCCCCTCCTCTTCTCCACTAAGACCCATCTTGGCCCATTAAACTCCCCGGGGGGTTCCGGTAACCCCCCGGTACTCCGGTATATGTCTGAAACTCCCCGAAACCATTCCGGTGTCCGAAGATAGTCGTCCAATATATCGATCTTTATGTCTCGACCATTTCGAGACTCCTCGTCATGTCCGTGATCATATCCGAGACTCCGAACTACCGTCGGTACATCAAAACACAAAACTCATAATATCGATCGTCATCTAACTTTAAGCGTGCGGACCCTATGGGTTCGAGAACTATGTAGACATGACCGAGACACGTCTCCGGTCAATAACCAATAGCGGAACCTGGATGCTCATATTGGCTCCTACATATTCTACGAAGATCTTTATCGGTCAAACCGCATAACAACATACGTTGTTCCCTTTGTTATCGGTATGTTACTTGCCCGAGATTCGATCATCGGTATCTCAATACCTAGTTCAATCTCGTTACCGGCAAGTCTCTTTACTCGTTCCGTAATACATCATCCTGCAACTAACTCATTAGTTACAATGCTTGCAAGGCTTATAGTGATGTGCATTACCGAGTGGGCCCAGAGATACCTCTCCAACAATCGGAGTAACAAATCCTAATCTCGAAATACGCCAACCCAACGAGTACCTTTGGAGACACCTGTAGAGCACCTTTATAATCACCCAGTTACGTTGTGACGTTTGGTAGCTCACAAAGTGTTCCTTCGGTAAACGGGAGTTGCATAATCTCATAGTCATAGGAACATGTATAAGTCATGAAGAAAGCAATAGCAACATACTAAACGATCAACTGCTAAGCTAACAGAATGGGTCAAGTCAATCACATCATTCTCCTAATGATGTGATCCCGTTAATCAAATGACAACTCATGTCTGTGGCATAACCATCTTTGATCAACGAGCTAGTCTAGTAGAGGCATACTAGTGACACTCTGTTTGTCTATGTATTCACACATGTATCATGTTTCCGGTTAATACAATTCTAGCATGAATAATAAACATTTATCATGGTATGAGGAAATAAATAATAACTTTATTATTGCCTCTAGGGCACATTTCCTTCAATTATAAGTAGTTGATTCCATTCCCGATCATATGCAAGCCCTCCACGTCATCAAGCGCAAATTAGTCATTTACATCTCACTTCCTAGCGCATGCAAAGCCCTCCACGTTGTCAAACTTATGCAAACCTTTTACGTTCCAGTTTCTATACTTCCAAACCCTTCACATCATTAAACACATGCAAGCCCTCCACATCTTCGTTAAAATTGTTTTTATGTTCAATAAGCACTTTTATGTCAATGGATCTTTTTATTCGAGCTATGAGTAGCTCAAAATATGAAGTTGGATGTTAAATTAGTGTTGTTTATGGCAGGAGACCTTTTTTTTATCGATATTTATATCATTAGCTCAAATTATGAAGCTGGGAGGCCTCTATTTCTATCATAATAATGTTTAATTATGCAATAGTATATGTTAATTATGAAGTGCATCTTCATGTGAATATGAAGTACATGAAGAATTTCAATTTATGTATGTATTTCAAAAAAATCTGTTTTTTTGTGATAAACATTGATGAAAGTTTTAACATCATGCAACTTTTTGTGATGAAATCACACTCGTGGAGGTCGAGAGAAAAATCAATGCTCCAAACTGCTTCCAACAATAGTCTTTTCGGAGCATCGATTTTTTTGGCAGACCTGAACGAATGTCATGTCATCACAAAAAATTGTAGGCACAAAAACAATTAAAAATTCTTATTATGTTTTATTTTTGAATTTTACTGTTTATCAGAAAGCATGTGAACTTGGGTTTAAATACTTCGCGTCCACAACTTTTTTTAACCCAACTCAGCCTAATAGAAGCCCACTTGTTCCGTGCAACTATAGCTGGCCAAACGGGCCGTGCTAACTGGGTCGGCCCGGTAGCAAGCAAGAACGGCACGGCCCAGGCACGACACGACTCGGGCTAAACGGGCCAGGCACGGCACGCCATGGGCCATGCCTGGGTCTGGAGGCTGGGCACGCGGGCCGGCACGGCACGGCCCGTTTATTTTTTTAGTTTTTTTTTAAAATATATATATACATGACCTAAACTACAGCCTAATAGGCTTAAAATACAGCCCAATAGGCTAAAAAACAGGTGGCCTAGCGTGCTAAACGTGCCACGGGCTGGCCCGTATAGTAATCAGGCCGTAACTGGGCCAAGGAGCAGCGCCCGTGGGCCGGCACGGCACGGCCCGGCGCCCGGGCCGAGCCAGGCACGATTAGCACGGGCCGGGTCGTGCCGGTGCCGTGCCGGCCCGTTTGGCCAAGTCTGCGTGCAACTCCCTTCTGTTCGGTCGGTGTGAAGTGAAGCGAAACCCTCACTCTAATATCTAGATCCCCGATTCTCGAAAAAAGAAAAAACAATAAAAAAATAATCTCTTTTTTTTGCGGGGTAAAAAATAAAAAATCTCTCGATCCCCTTCTCCCTCTCCGCCGGCGCCGGAGCAAAGCGGCGGCGGTCCTTCAGGCCCCCGCGCTCCTCCGCGCCGCGACGGCCTCCCACATCTGCCGGGTAAGACCCCCATCCACCCCTTCCGCCTCTGCTCACTCATCCCTCGATTCTAGTATCTATCTATCCCAGCTCATGCTCGAGCTGGTGGTGCTTCCTGCGCACGGCTACTTTGCGTGGATAACCGTGTTCGAGCACTAAGCCCGCCCATGATATTTATTCATGTATGCTTGTGAAATAAATACATTAATTGATATTTAGTTTAATATATTTATTTCACAATTTCAACAAATGATTAATTCACTACATGATGTGAAGGAGAGAACAGAGCAGGCAACAGAATTACGAAAAGTCTAACGCACACACGTGTGGGTGTCTGGCAACTCGCCCACACGCATGGATCCTCGTCCAACCAATTCTGCACGAATCTTGGCGCGTTCTAGCAGTTTTTGTGTGCCACGTAGGACTAAGCTGGTGTGTGGGCATTCATCCGGTCGCCCACACGTCCTTTTTCACCATACGGGGGCTGGTGTGTGGGCGTTTAGCAATTCGCCCACACACCAGTTTCACGCACGCAGAGGGGGCTGGTGTGTGGGCGTTTATCACTTTGCCCACGCCCGTCTCCTCGCCCACACCCAAAGCTGACAGTTGCCACGTGTTTCTGTAGGGTACATGGCAACTGCCCTAGCTTTGCTTGTAAGCAGATGGCAACTCTCTTTTACCCCGAGTTGCCATGTGTTTTTGCATGGTACATGGCAACTGCCCTAGCGTGCACGTAAGAAGATGGCAACTCTTTCTTTTTACATGGCAACTGCCCTAGCGTGTTTGTGAGCACATGGCAACTCTCCCTTTTACCCGAACATGTTTTTTGCCATGCCTTTTTGTAGTGCTACATGGCAACTGCCTAGTGTTAGTGGGTGGCAACTCCTAAAGTTTTGAAATTAAGGCAACTGCAGTAGACCAGACCATACATGGCAACTGCAGTTGAGCAATCATGGCAACTGTAGTTGTCCGACATGGCAACCGAAGTTCAGCGGCATGGCAACTGCAGTTAAACGAACATGGACGAGGGTCTGGACCATGGCAACTGCGGGACGCGCGGTGACTGTACGCGGGGCGTGCGGGACCACGAGGTACGAGGCCTGACGTATGGGGCGTGTGGGCGCTATCTATTTCGCCCACACGCACGCGTGTGAGAGGGATCGGGAGGGAAAAAAGAGGTGTGTGGGCATTACTTGTTTTGCCCACACGTAGGTGTGTGGCCTGTTCCTCTTATACACCACACAAAATGTGTGGGCAAACCCCCTAACGCCCACATGTGTGGCACTTATCAGTGTCCCAGAATTAACACCGCTGGCAAGTTCTTTTCTTCCAGATTAACAACCCAAGTTACCCCGTGCGGCACGTACGGGTTAAAGCAAAAAAAAAAACCTAGCAAAAAAAGATTAACAACCCAAGTTAACCAACAACCGGCGGTACTTCCCAATCAGTTAAACGCACTCCCTAAGGAGTTAGATTATGCACAACATAACCATCAATCCTTCCTACTCGATCCGCCCCCGGGCTGTTGGCTAACACGCAGAGGTAATATCATCGTGAGTCATATAACTTGCGCCGCATGTTCAGTTTAGTTCTAAAACTTTAAATATACGATTTTGTGGTCACCTAACTTAACTTAAGCATGCAGATATGGTCACATTGCACGTATGCAGGCGTATCCATGTGTGTGGACCCACTTGTCAATGACTGATGGCGCTAGCCTTGACGTATTCTTACATAGAACAGCCTCATTTTTTTAATCTGCGAAAAAAGTCAACCACAGCGGTGCATGTTTGCACAAAACACCATCATATTTTTTATTTAGAGAAAAATAGGACCACAGTACTGCACATATATGGCGAAATTTAATAACCAGACACCAATTGATTTAGCACGAGACACACTAGCCACTAAGTCATTAAGCTCAGGATGGTCAGTATTGATAACGAGGATACTACTTTTCTGGTTCTTTGCAAGGATTGGAGTGCAAGGGAATCTTTTGAAGTGATTGGGGTGCGAGGGAATCTGATAATTATAGTTTTATGATCCCAAAGGAATTGATGTTTTAAGATGCAAGTGTTTCATAGTTTCCATCCATTTATATACTGTACTGTGCAATTTTTTGGTTTGCACAAAGTACTGAAAACTGAACAAAATGGCTACAAAACAACTTATACATACGTCACGTTGTGCATCTTTCTGTATTATGTAATGGAGCCTCTTCTATTCTGCATTGTTTCTTGGTAATAAACTGTGTAGTAGAACTCCTGTGATTAGAAATTGTGCATGTATATGTACTTAGTTTGCATGTTCTGAAACAACTCGATTTACTGTGTCATGTCAATGAAATTTCTGAACCAAGTCATCTTGTGTCACTTATCTACTGTATCATGTCGTTCTAGTTGGCTTTCTTTGGTACCAAGCACGTAGAGAAGCCATAAATTGTACCATCCTGAAATCCTAAGAGAGTGTGTGCTCAGGATGATGATCACTGCAGATTGCAAGATCGTCTTGCAGAACCTGGGATGCAAAACTTTTTTTTAAAAGGAGGTTAAGACCCCGGCCTCTGCATCAATCGATGCATAACATAAGTCTAACAAGAACATACATCAAGCCACCCGAACCCATCACTCACACCTACAAAACTCGATCATATGGAGTGCTCTCATTCCCCATATCTAAAACCGGTGCCGTCATCGATCCATCCACATAACGTATCGGAACCCACGACCGGTGCAGCAGACCTAAAGCGTACACCATATGCACACGTATTAGACGCCGCCATCATCATCGAACCGCTGACCCGTCTTCAGGAGAGAGATCTGCATCATCCTTGCCAGACCGTCCACCCGTCGACGCCACCACCACGCCCAACGACGCCACCGCCCCGCACTCGTCCGCCTAGACGCGCAAATCCTGGAACATCTGTCGTGCGTAGCACCTGCCGACCAGGCATGACACAGCGTAGAACCTGTCGGCCAGGCATGCCTTGACATCTACACCGAAAGCTCTGTGCAAGACGAAGCCGCTCCACCTCCTGCCTCTGTTTTCCATCTCTGCTCCACAAACGATGCTCCCAAGAGAGAAAACGACACCGCAATACTGCCATCGTCCGATCTGGAAGACCAGATCCTAGGGTTTCCCGCGGAGCAGTCGAGATCTGACCATCCAGCCTCAGGCCGACCACCTGGGATGCAGAACTAGCTCTTTGTTTACCTTTACAGAATCATGTGTCTTCATCTGGCAAGGTGACACGCTTTGACTCCCTTTTCTCTTTTATTTATTCCCTTCCTCAGGTATGTCTTACCGAAAAAGGCTTTCGCCCCGCTTTATATATAAAACAACGATCAACAACACGCGGTACAAATGCACGCCCCTAAAACACACGCGCACATACACCCAAGTTAGGATACATAGGCGCTTTATATATGTGCCTTCAGTGGAAGGCATGTATCTTCATCTTGAAGTTGTTCTTTTCCAATGATTTCAAGTTCAATCATGTTTGTATTTTGGAACCTTTGCAGCGTATAGTATTTCTTCCACAGTACATGTAGGTTGGTTCAAGTGTCTTTCCCTTGTGCACAACCTGAACGACGGCCCGTAATTAGGGCAAAAAGAGAACGATGAGTGTGCACCTTTTGTACCATGCATGTAGGCTGGTTCAAATGCCTTCTTTGTCTCTCTGCCAGGCAGCTACTTTCATCTTTCCGCTTTATTTGTTCCTCCAGGTGTCAGCTCTGTACCATGAGTCATTACCAAAAACACAAACGAAAAAAACAAGTTTGGTATTTTTGATTTGCCTTTTTTTTGGCTTTCAGTCCTTTTGATAATTAATGTGTATTTCTGCTTAGACATGCATGTGGAGCCCGTGGGCCCTAGTCTCCAAATGCCGTTTTCATGGATGTGCACGCTAAGCAACGTGCGTCTCACTAAAATCAATTTGTCAAGGCTACACTAAGCAATTAATATATAGGAGTTGTACCATGAGTCATTACCTTAAAAAAAAACACAAAAGAAAAAAACAAGTTTGGCAATTTTTGATTTGCCTTTTTTTTTTTTTTTGCTTTCAGTCCTTTTTATGTTTAATGTGTATTTCTGCTTAGACATGCATGTGCAGCTTGTGCGCCCTAGTCTCCAAATGCCTTTTTCATGGATGTGCACGTGAAGCAACGTGTGTCTCACTAAAATCAATTTGTAAGGCTACACTAAGCAATTACCTAGAAGTTGTAGCCGACCAACAGCTATCTTATGGTCTCTAACGTCTTAATGTAGCTACATTATAAAAAATGAGTCCAAAATAGGGTAATGCTAAACAGTTACATAGTCCAGGACCTCAACTAGATTCGCTAAGATCCCTCAAAACTAAAGCAGTGAACCATGAAAAGCATATCTCTATCTTTAGTTTATGCTCTTTGCTCTGGTTGCAAGAAACGTATCTTTCAAATTCAATGACTCTTTACTCTTCTGCTACTTTGGCACTGTACAAGAAAGGAATAAAGAAAGAGACCTGGATGGTCTAGCTAGCTCTATATATATCAGAGCTCAATTAAGTGTTGGCAAAGTATGCCATAATATGATAAGAGAAACCTTGCAACGTGTACCTGTCTCCAAGCGCCCATCTATTCTAAGGTATGCACAAATTCCTTTTGATTAGTTATCTATATTCAATGACTGTGTTCCTAATTATGGACAAAATATCTTGGATTAGCTGTTTATATATGTGCACTAGCATCTGGTGCTGCTTCTAGTTATAGGATTACAATCTAAGTACTAGACCCATATCAATTGATATATCTTTATATTGTTTTTTTTAAGGAGGATGACCCCTGGCCTCTGCATCAATCGATGCATGCAGCCATATTATTAAATAAAAACATAACAAAGTCTTAAGGTCCAAAGTAGCTCATAAACTGAGCAGTAGTTGAAAGAAAATAAGTATGAAAAGCGCCACATCCGGCAATATGAAACTGAAAAGCGCCACATCCGGCGATAAAAAACAAGCTACGATCCCTACACAGCTAGCCTATTATTAGCTCGCCACCCAAATCGGCTGAAAATAGTCCGTGCTGCCGTCTTCCAGCGGTTGCACCCAATACCCATAAGCTCCCTGAAGTCTGCATGAGTGAGTAAGGACCACATACAGATCGAAGTTGTAGCTCTGTAGATAACCTGCAAAAATTTAATGAATTTTGTTCCATTAAAAATCATATCATTCCTAGTGTTCCATATAGCCCAGAAAAGTGCACATATTCCGATCCTAATATGTTTAGCTATATGTATGCCCAGTTGCCCACTCCAGTAAGCCACGTCCCAAATAACGTGTTTATACTCGTTGGTGGATGGACGTTAAAAGCTATATAAATTGATCGCCATAATAGTTTTGCCAGAGGATATTCGAGAAAGAGGTGTTTGATCGTTATATTGTTATATCGTTTGATCGTTATTATTGATTTAGTGTGGGCTGTGTGTGTGCACTCTTAAGGTTTAATTTGCTAAGGGTTTAGTTGCTCTGTTATTTGCCAAGTTGAAATTTGTTATTATTATTAAGCCAGGCTGATGTATGTATTATGTTGCAACAATATTAGGGAAAGGCATCAATGAGAGGGGGAAACCACTTAGCAATGAAAAGCTTGGTGCGGCTTGTCAATGAGTGGGAGATCCAACTACTGGTGCTTGTTAGCTTCACACTACAGCTCTTTCTCTTCTCTGTTGGTAGCCTCCGGCGGCGTAGCAGCAGCGTTGTATTGACAGTATTACTCTGGCTATCTTATTTGGGAGCGGACTTGGTAGCTGCTTATGTCCTAGGCCTCATCTCGCGACAAGAGGTTTCCACTCATCATCTGTCTTTTCTCTGGGCGCCCTTTCTCCTCATACATCTTGGCGGACAAGACACCATCACTGCCTTTGCCATTCAGGACAACAATCTCTGGGTGAGGCATTTGTTGAATCTTGTTGTCCAAATGTCCCTCACCCTCTATATCTTTTGGAAGTCATTCGATGGCGGCCCTAACATGAAGCTTCTTTCCCCTAGCATCCTTTTATTTGTTACTGGCATTATCAAGTATTGGGAGAGAACATGGGCTTTGTGGTGTGGCAGTCTGAGAAACATCAGGGACTCAGACCCATGTCTCGCTCCTTCGGAAACGAGCATTGATACCTCTTCTGATCCTGTTTTCTCTGCCTTGCGTTCAGAAAAGGCTATGCGTCATTTTTTTCTGGCGTCAGGTGCCCCGCTGCAGCCGCTAGCCATTGGCATATAGATAGTTTACGCCCAGACCTTTCAAGCAAGTTATTTGGGATCATGGAGATTCAACTCCGCGTGATGTTTGATGATATCTATACTAAGGCCATGGTGCTTCGGAAGTGGCATTGCACCATCCTTCGGTGCATCTCACATCTTTCCTTTCTAGCCGCTTTTGTGCTCTTTTCTTCTGTAATAAGATACAAAGAGGAGAGGTGGTACTACAGTTCTGTTGACACTGCAATCACCTATGGATTGTTTTTCGGCGGTTTCTCTCTTGAAGTTTCCTCATTATGTGTCATCATGATGTCACCTTGGACCCGGGCATGGCTGAAGGAAAAGACTCGGCATTGCACCTTCCTTTGTTCCATCATCACTAAGTTGTTTAGAAGGAAAAGATGGTCAAGCTGCATGGGTCAGTACACCATGTTAAACTATTTGCTGCGGTCTGAACGGCCGTCTGCCGTCTTTGCTCCATGGGACATCACTTGGTGGTCAAAAAGTTCCCTGATCGTGATCAGAAAATTGGTGCACGCATTGTGGGGAGCACAGGCACCGTTGTCGATCAGTAGGAAGGTGGACACAAGGTTCGTGATGGTGGATGAGCAGATCATGAGATGCGTCGTCCAGAAGATTGATCAGTATCTCCGCTATGATGGATCAAGTAGCCCCCAGCAGCACTGGCCAAATCTAGGTACAGTGCTACAGAAGATAGTGCAGGATCATGGTCCCAATTTTGATCATCTCTCCATTATCAAGCTCCATTTATACACAGAGATACAGCTGAGTAGGTATGTATGCACTGACACTGCTGTGGACAATGATGCTGATCTGGTCCGGAGGATATCACACTATATGGTTTATCTTTTGGTGAATCTCCCTGAAGTGCTGCCAATCTACGATAGCGGCGAAAGTGGCCGTGATTCAATATTACAGCTGTATGAAACCTTGGCGGGTAGGCATGTTGATGAAAGTGGCAGTGAGTCAATAGCACAGCTCAATGAAACCTTGGAGGGTAGGCATGTTGATGCCCCCCTGCATCGGACAATTTTGTTTCTTACAAAAAATGAAATTCCGGAGCCCCCGGCCGAGTGCACAGAAGCGCAGCTGTCAGAGCTCCGAGAGGCGTGGGTAGGCCTGCTCCTCCACGCCGCCAGCAAGTCGCGGCCGGAGGAGCATGCGGCGCAGCTAGCCAGAGGGGGGGAGCTCCTTACCTTCATCTGGCTGCTCATGGCCCACTACGGACTTGGGGATGTGATAGACTGCCCCATCGAGATGACGGCTGAGGCACCTGTTGGTCAGCGCCGCTACGCCTTCTGACTTCCTCCCCGACGTCACGACGGCTGATCGGTATGCACCTGTTTTGCAATATATTTCTGTTAGATTTGGTTGCATGGAACATGAATATTTGAATAATAATATGAGAACTAATAAAACTATTTAGATATGGAATATTTCTTTCTACAAGCACGCTTGCTTACATCTATGAAATTTTTTTGTATGTATTTATTCACTTGATGCTAGCTACACTCGATCGATATCAATCTATGCCCATTAGTTCTAGCTAGTAGCTGCCATCAACCCTCCCATGCAAGTATAGATCGAGTTTCTTGTCCTTGTCAAAAATAAAAATAAACTAGAACATCTTGTCTAATGTGAACTCTTTTGTTTCTTTGCCAGGTTCTGTTGAAGCACTTGTTCCAATTTAGACCATTCCATGACATACATTTTCACGGATTGATAGGAGTTCTGACTCGTTCTATATATTGTGCCTGCTTGATCAAATAATTGTGCTTCAATGTGGTTTTCTTATCATCTTTAGTTTTCTCTCTCTTCATTTTTTGAGCAAAACCTGTAGGGGTTTCTTCCTAGAGTGCCAACGGAACCCAGAGGATTGTTGTTCATTCTATTTGTTGTTACATACAAACAACTATCATTATCTTCACTAATCGTCGTCAACCTGTGCTAGTTATTTGGACTTTTTTACAGACAGCCACTAGGTGGTTTCATTCTATTTTCTCCACATATGTGATGCACCTGTTTCGAATTTGCCATTTCAACCGTGAAGAATACCAAATTAAAGATAAAGTTATTCCTACTAGGCACATATTCAAGCCCTTAAAGCATCTACAACTGGACCCTCGTACCTCTCGTAAACGCCCGGAGGGGCTGCCTCGTCGCTGTCTAGACCAGAAAAGACAGCCAACCGGGTTAATCCTTATCTGGCCTAAACGTCCGGACTGACCGACACTCCTCATATCCGGTCCATATCTGGAATGGATATGTGCGAGGCCCGGAGGCGTCTGGGCACGCCCGCTATGTAGAACTGATGGATACAGCCCACAGGGGGACGTGAAGAGACTGTTTGTCTGTCGGGCGCCTCCTCCTCTCTGTGCCACGTGGCGCCGCTCCGGCAATGCTGCCCGAGGGAGGAAGCAGACTATTTAAGCTGGACGCCTGCAGCAGAACCCTAACCCACCCCACTTCTTCCCCTTTCTCCTATCCACCGTCGTCACTTCCACTTTCGTCCGCTGCTTGCGATGCCGAGGCGCCGGATCGCCACCTACCCATGCTCACACCCGAGTGGAGGGTGCAGCTATTGGAGCAGATCTAGGCGAGCCGACCTGCTTGTTTAGCCACCGGCCTTCCTCTGGATTCGCCGGAGCCGTTTGAGGAGGAGGAGGACGATGACGAGTAGGAGCTGCAAGAGGAGGGGACCAGCCGCCAGAAGCGGAACCCGTGGAGGAGGAGGCAACGGAGCCGGAGGAGGAGGCGTTGTCGGCTGCTGGCTTCACCATGACGGACATGGAGGCGGAGTACAAGGCCGCCCAAGTGATGAAGATGACGGAGCATATCACCATCCTCGAGTTCATCCAGGACGAGGCTGACGTGGAGTCCAACATGTAGTTCACCCGGCAAGAACAGGGGGCGAGCTTATTTTGGAACGGACTTGGTAGCCGCTTATGTCCTAGGCCTCATCTCGTGACAAGAGGTTTCCGCTCATCATTCTTGTTTTCTTTGGACGCCCTTCCGCCTCATACATCTCGGTGGACAAGACACCATCACTGCGTTTTCCATCGAGAACAACAGTCTCTAGCAGAGGCATTTGTTGAACCTTGTTGTCCAAGTATCCCTCACCCTGTATGCCTTTTGGAAATCATTCGGTGGCGCCCCTAACATGCAGCTTCTTGCTCCTATATAGCCTCCTTTTGTTTGTTACCGGCATTATCAAGTATGGGGAGAGAACTTGGGCTTTGTGGTGTGGCAGCCTGAGAAACATCAGGAACTTAGATCCAGGTCTTGTTGGAAGGTCAACAGACATTGATACCTCTTTGGACCCTATATTCTCTGCCTTGCCTTCAGCAATCGCTATGCGTAGGTTTTTTGTGGACACTGGTTTCCCCACTAGACACGTTTGGGCTATAGAGAATCTATGCCCAGAGCTTTCAACCAAGTTATTCGAGATGATGCAGATTCAACTCGTCCTGATGTTTGATGATATCTATACTAAGGCACTGGTGCTTCGGACGTGGGGTTGCGCCATTCTTCGGTGCATCTCACATATTTCCTTTCTGGCCGCGTTTGTGCTCTTCTATTGTGTAATGAGGAAAACGGCGGAAGAGAGGTGGCACTACACTTGTTTTTTCTGAAACGCGGTCCCTTAGGGCCCGATTCATTAAAAAAGGTCGAAGAGAGGTGCCCAGTTAATTAACGGAAAACCGGGCGAAAACCGTCACAACATGCCCGCAAAAACAAGGCACACAGGGCGACCTGGCAACCCACACAAGAACGCACACACGCCGTCAAAGAGAAACCACGAACAAGCGTCGAGGCCTACGTCGGTCGATGCCAAACAGTCCACCGCACACGCCGACGACCAGTCAGCTCCGACTCTGTCGACGAGCATTGTAGGGGGAAAGCGCTGGGCCTGCGTCGAGCCGGCACCGGGGCCGACCACCCGTCTCGTGTCATCGTCGCCGCGGAAGCACTCCTCTGCAGCTCTCATTCCCCATATCTAAAACCGGTGCCGTCATCGATCCATTCACATAACGTATCGGAACCCACGACCGGTGCAGCAGACCTAAAGCGCACACCATATGCACACGTATTAGACGCCGCCATCATCATCGAACCGCTGACCCGTCTTCAGGAGAGAGATCTGCATCATCCTTGCCAGACCGTCCACCCGTCGACGCCACCACAACGCCCAACGACGCCACCGCCCCGCACTCGTCCGCCTAGACGCGCAAATCCTGGAACATCTGTCGTGCGTAGCACCTGCCGACCAGGCATGACACAGCGTAGCACCTGTCGGCCAGGCATGCCTTGACATCTACACCGAAAGCTCTGTGCAAGACGAAGCCGCTCCACCTCCTGCCTCTGTTTTCCAGCTCTGCTCCACAAACGATGCTCCCAAGAGAGAAAACGACACCGCAATACTGCCATCGTCCGATCTGGAAGACCAGATCCTAGGGTTTCCCGCGGAGCGGTCGAGATCTGACCATCCAGCCTCAGGCCGACCACCTGGGATGCAGAACTAGCTCTTTGTTTACCTTTACAGAATCATGTGTCTTCATCTGGCAAGGTGACACGCTTTGACTCCCTTTTCTCTTTTATTTATTCCCTTCCCAGGTATGTCTTACCGAAAAAGGCTTTCGCCCCGCTTTATATATAAAGCAACGATCAACAACACGCGGTACAAATGCACGCCCCTAAAACAAGCGTCCAGCCCAAGGAAAGTGCAAACGGGATCCAATGCTCTTCAAGGCGACGCCCCAAAGGAGGAAGCGACGATGCCGACGCCGTCGCCCGACCCGACTGGGCCTTAGGCTTTCACCCGAAGAGCTGGAACCGAGGATGTGCAGGGGGTGGACTCCACGGCGGCACCTCCAAGGGGGTGACACAACATCCGCGGACGCCGACGCCGTCGGCCGGTAGAAACCCGGCAAGCCTTCGCCCGGAGCACCGCCCAACACCACACCCTCAAGCACTGCACCTCCGCTGACCCGCACACCTCCCATGAAGCCATCGCGCCATGACCAAGCAGAAGCCACCCCCACACCACTGGTCTCACCGACCGGAGACACGAGCAGGGCAGACAGCACACATCGACGACGTCTTCAAGAAGAGTGCGGCACCCGAGGGCGTCGCCGTCGCCGGCCCCGGCCAGAAGCCCGAGGCAGAGCTTTCGCCCGGCGCTGCCACACTGTCTGCCGAGCCGAAGCCCGGCCGGACCACCAAACAGCCTCTGGCCGCAACGAAGCAACCGGATCCGGAGAACCTAGGGCCGGCCAGAGCCAGCCACGCACGCCCGGAGCTGCCGCCCCCCGCCATCCGCCGGATCCACAGCGCCAGGAGCTGCCGGAGCACCACCAAGACGCCGCCGGGCCGAGCACTACCAGCCCGCGGGGACCGTGGCGCCGCACATCGCCACGCCAGATCCGCGCTTGGCCGCGCCCACCCACCGCCGGAGCCGCGCCAGCCCGCGCCGGAGCAAGACCACCACCGCGCCGCGTCACCCCACAGACCGCCGGAGCCACACCCGCCCGCTCCGGAGCCGCGCCCGCGCGCCCGACCTAGCTTGCCGCGCCCTCGCGCCTCGCAGAGAGCTTGTGTTGACACTGCAATCACCTATGGTCTGTTTTCCGGCGGTTTCTTTGAAGTTTCCTCCGTATGTATTATCATGATGTCACCTTGGACTTGGCATGGCCAGAGAAAAAGACTCGGAATTGCAGCTTCCTTGGTTCCGTTGTTACATGGTGTATACGTACTGGGTGTCCAAGGAAAAGAAGGGTGTGGTGGTCAAACTCCATGAGTCAGTACGTACAACATGCTAGACTATTTGGGGCAGTCAAGGAAATTGGTGAAAGTTTTTCTCAGGACGAGTACGTGAGCAAAAGGTGTGGAGCAGTAAACTGCTGGGCACCAAGTTTGTGCAGGTGGATGAGCAGACCATGAGATGCGTCGTCCAAAGGATTTCTCAGTATCGCCATCCCCAAGAAGAAGGATCAAATAGCCCCCACCCCCAGGCCGGGCAATTGCAAAATCTTGGTCCATTCCTACGGAAGATTGTGGAGCAGCATGATTCCGGTTTTGATTATGAGCCCCGCTTCGGTAGACCCCCTTCACAAAACGTATAAAGGGTAATATAGACTTTTGTCAAATCGTATCTAGTTTTATATGTATGATGGGTAACCCGTCCGTACGTACGTCATCGAAGTACTCCTCCGGCCTGGGCCGGTCCACTAACACCCTTTTGTTCTCTTGTATTAAAGTTCAAAAAATACGCAAAAACCTACCTTCGAACTCGAGACCTCTAGCCATCGTATGAAAGTGGTAACCAACAGGCCACCTCTTGACTCCTGTGATCATTATGATATGACACTACTCTTAGTTAAAAACGGGCTGCCCATCAGACTATAGAGGTTCAATATTTTAATATGGCCCACACATGGTTTGTTGGTTTGGATCCTCGATCCTTAATTCATTGCTCTAGTTGATCGTTCCGCTAAACACGTCCGCTACATATGCACCCTCTCGTTGCTTTCTAATTTAGTGCTTCCTGATTGAACGTACGCTTCAACATATGGTAGATTTATAGTACTTGAAAAAAGAAAGATTTATAGTATTTGACCATTAGCCGGAAATTGCTTCCCATAAATCACGCCAAATTTCATTTATTATAAAAAAATCTAGTAAGTTGTGATTGGCTTCACACATACAAATATAAGAGAATAATTATTATTTGAGGGACGTGGAGTAGCTGCTCCTAAGCTCAAATGCACCCTGATGAACAGTAAATCAAAAACAAAGTAAAAATGTTATGAATTTTCTTTCTAAACTTTGACAAATGTTCTATATGATTGCCATAGTTCAGCACAAAATGACAATACTGGAAACCATGGAAAAAAATCAATGCTCCAAAAATGCTAGTTTTATAAACATTTTGAAGTACTAATTTTGTTTTTTTGCCACGACTTCCACGAATGTCATTTCGTGCTCAAATTTTGCAGGCATGCAAAACTTTGTCAAAGTTTACAACCAAAAAAATCAGATTTTTTTATTATTTTGTTTACTAATTTTTTTAAGTTTTACAGTTCACAAGGGTGCATTTGGTCTCGGGGTCAGAATAGGAATTTCGTTATTCGAGATGTATTTTTGTGCAGCTCAACAAGCTTAAGTGGCATGGAAGCATTATTCTTTATCAGTAGAAGCATCCTTTTTATGGTGTGATGAGAACATATTTATTCCATATTTATCGACCGTATTGATAGAAATATTTTTCGCCTCGATAGAAGCATTATTTTTATGCTCTATGGTAGCATTTCAATGAATTGTAAGTATATTCTGATGTAGCAAAAACAATATTTCTGTTTGATGGAAACATTTACTGTTTGCAAAATAAATTGTACTGAAGCAAAACAAGAATATACACATACACAAATTTAATTGGGGTTTTGACAAGTTTTGCATATTCTGGAGTTTTCCCGGTGAAAAAAGGCCGATGAATGGCGGGACGTGTCGCAACTTGCATCGGTGTCTGGCATGAATTCCTACCATTGGCATGTCCACCTACTTGAAAAAAGTTGAGGTCATTTCAAAGATGTCGAAAAATAGACCATGTTGAACAAAGGGCCTTCGCATAGGTCAGAAAGCTCCATCTGAGAGCACGTTGTTTCTCGACATCCTTAAAATGGCTTCATTTTTTCATGGCATTATATGACCAATTTAAGCCACTATACCAAGTTGTTTCATTTTTCGATAACTTTTGCATTTTTTGAAGTTTTTCCGGTGAAAAAATGTTGATAAATGGCTGGACGTGTCGCAACTTGCATCGGTGTCGAAAATTGTTCAAACCTAACATGATGCCTATAATGGGCATTTGCACCTGCTTGCAAAAGTAGAGATCATTTCAAGGATTTCCAAAAAATACACCATGTTGAATGAAGGATGTTCGGGTTGGCCAGAATTCTCCGTTTGAGAGCACATTGTTTCTCGACATCCTTGAAATGGCCCCAGTTTTTTTCATGCCCTTTTATGACCAATTCAAGGCAGCATGCCAAGTTGTTTGAGTTTTTTTAACAAGTTTTGCATTTTATGGATTTTTTCCAGTGAAAAAAGGCCGATAAATGGCAGGACGTGTCACAACTTGCATACGGTATCGAAAATCGTTCAAACCTGGCATGGATTCCTACCATGGGCATGCCCACCTGCTTGCAAAAGTTAAGGTAATTAATTTCAAGAATGTCCAAAAAATAGACCATGTTGAATGGAGGATGTTCGAGTGCTAGAAAGCTCTGTCTTAGAGCACGTTGTTTCTCGACATCCTTGAAATGGTTCTTTTTTTGTTCATGCCATTGTATGACCAATTCAAGGCACCATGCCAAGTTGTTTGTATTTTTAATAAATTTTGCATTTTCTGACTTTTTGGGTGAAAAAAGGCTAATAAATAGTCAGATGTGTCACAACTAGCATACAGTGTTGGAAATAGTTCAAACCTTGCCTGGATTCCTATCATGGGCATACCCACCTTGCTGCAAAAGTTGGGTTCATTTCAAGGATGTACAAAACAAGACCTTGTTTAACAGAGGGTGTTCGGGTAGGCAAGAAGGCTCCATGTGAGAGCACATTATTTCTTGACATCTTTGAAATGACCCCATTTTTCCATGGCCTTGTGTGAACACATCAAGGTACCATGCCAAGTTGTTTGGGATTTTGACAATTTTTTCATTTTCTGAAGTTTTCCCGGTGAAAATGGTCCGAGCATGAAAAATGGCCCGATGTGTCACAACGTACATATGGTGTCGGAAGTCATTCAAACTAGGCACATATGCCTAACCTGGGCAAGTTCACCAGCTTGCAAAAGTTGAGGTCAGTCTTGAGATTTCCAAAAATACGATGTTTAACGAACGGTGTTGATCAGGTAGGCGAGAAGGGTCTGTTTGGGAGCACCTCATTTCTCGACATCCCTTAAATGGCCTCATTTTTTTTCCATGGCCTTGTATGGCCAATTCAAAGCACCATGCCAAAGTGTTTAGGTATTAGACAATTTTTGCATTTTCTAGATTTTTCTCCTTATAAAAGCCGATAAATGACCGGACATGTCGCATCTTGCATATGATGTAGAACGTTGTTCAAACCGGGCATGGATTCCTACCATGGGCATGCCCACCTGCTTGCAAAAGTTAGGGTCATTTGAAGGATGTCCAAAAATAGATCATATGCAGTGGATGGTGTTCTATCAAATTGACGCACTTTAGATCGAAGCAAAGTTCTGAACAAATAATAATAAACAAATAGTTACATTGGACATAAAACTTTATTCAATGGAAGCAAATTTAACATGTACGGGGAGCTAACTTTAGAAGGAAAGAAACAAAATTCTATCCGGTATAAAATAAAAGAATATGTCGTAGCTTGATTTGTGGGTCTGATTAGTTTGAGAAACAGAATGACAAGGAAAGCAAGCCGGACCTACGTTCCATTCCAACCAACCGCGATTTTTGGGATCAATTAATTCTAGGAAGCAGATAAACGGGACAAATTAATTCCTTGATGCAGATTCGAAGGAAACTACCTGAAGAAAGACCCGACCATGACTGATGCAACGCTACCTGAACCATAGCGATGCCTTATATGTTTCGTGCTTCCTAACCTTAGGAGTGGCGGAGTAGCTGAGTGGTAAGAAGCCTAATTAGTTGGACGAGGTTAGGGGTTCGATTCCTTGTGCATGCTTTCTCTCATTTTCTTAGGATTTTTATATCGCGCTTTTAAATAGTAAGTGGCCTTGCTTTTACAACGGGTGTACTTTTGAAAAAGGACCATCCTACCCTTTATTATGAAAGGGTATAGGGTAATATTAGCCATCGATGTGTTTATGAGGGTCTACTGAAGTAGAAGTGTTTGATTATCCCTCCATTATCGGGCTCCATTTATTCACAGAGGTACTGTTGAGTAGGTATGTACCCACTGGCACTGGCACTGCTATGGACAGTGAGTCTTCCGTACGTGTATGTGTATGCCGGATGATATCCCAGGAGGTAAAAGCACCCCAGGTACCCTAACTTGCAGAGAATGTGATGTTTTAGTCCCAAACTTGCAAAATGCAACTCCACCATACCCCAACTCCACCATATCCCATCAAAAGGATCGATGTTGAAATTTTCAGTCCAACCACTGAACACTGATCGTTCACCCTCTAGCGTGGGTTAATTAGACAAGATGGCAGGGTGTTTTTTTGCAAAAGTGCCGGCAAAGACCGGGCCACCCACCTGGCTGCCACTTGTCGTGCTGTGATAGGCCCAGAACCAAATCGTCACATCTAGTGCAAGTTGGGGTATGGTGAAGTTGCATTTTGCAAGTTTGGGACTAAATCATCATAATCTTTGCAAGTTAGGGTACCTGGGGTGCTTTTACCTCATATCCCAGTATATGCTTCATCATTTGGTCACGCATCCTGAAATGCTGCCAATCAGCAGCGATAGCGGTTAGTAGCACACATCTATGAAGCCGTGGGTACGGATAATGACATGACGCGTCAGGCACTTTTAGCATGGTGTCTTTACATTAATATATGCGGGAGCCCCAAGCAGGGGAGTGCAGAGAGGGACATCTGTTGGAGCTCCAAGAGGCATGGGTAGGCCTGCTCCTCCATGCCGCCAGCAAGTCGCGGCCAGAGATGCACGCGGCGCTGCTAGCCAAAGGAGGGGAGTTCCTTACCTTCATCTGGCTGCTCATGGCACACTACGGAATTGGAGATGTGCGGGGCCGCCCCATCGAGATGATTTCTGACCAAAAAAAACGATCTAGGAAAAAATTGCCATGTTATAACAAATAAAGTTGCACCTCGCATTAATTAAAAATGCCATGAATAAACATTTGAGATGACATGCTTAAAATCCAAACTTTCAGGATTTTTTGGGGTCGAAAATGTTTGGGTTTGCAGACCTAGTGTTGCGAGAGCCAACACGGCCCGTGCTGACGTTCATACCTCGGCCTCCTCCCGCAGTTCTACGACTCTGGCCATCGTTGTATTTCATGGATATGTGCGGTCACGTCGTACAAAAATCATAAGCAATTTCGTAGGGACCCTGGTAAGAAAAGGTGTAGAAACACCCTCGTAGTGTAGAAGAAGAGAACTACCAACACGGGCCGACCATTAATCACTGCTTTAGACGATTTGGGAATTTGCAATAACAGTCTGCTGCCGCACTAGTAGTGGATCCTATTCCTCTTTTTTTTTGCCCAACCAATTTTGGGAAGGTTTCAGAACCTTCCGTGATCGGTTTTTTTTCTCTGTTTATTTTTCCATCTGTTTCCTTTGGCTTTTTTGTTTTATTATCTTTTCCCTTTCCATTTTCTTTGGCTTTTGTTTAGAAAAAGAAAAGAAAAAAATCAAATTTTTGCTGGCGTTTTCTATATTATTACAAAAAAATATTTATTGTAAAACCAAATGCTATTTATAAAAGTGAACAACTTTGAACATATAAAATAATCTAAACATGTTTGAAACTTTTAAACATTTTAGAGAAAATGAGAATATTTTTTTGAAAACATGAACACTTTTTTTGTTTTTTGATGTTTTCTAATCATAAAAGCTTTTAAATTGCGAATAATCTTCAAACACAAGGATTTTTAATATTTTGAACATTTCTTTCTATGTGTTGAACATTTTTAAAACGCATGATTTTTTAAATTATTGACATTCTTGAAAAAGGGAAAAGAATTGTGAAAAGTGTAAGTAGAAAAAATAAAAAATAGGAAAAAAGGTAAAAGCGACAGAAAAAGATGAAAAAAGCTGAAACAGAAGTTTGGTCTTAAAACAGGAATCCTGTAGTACTAATTGGCCGGCCCATTCTGCCACAACGAGCGGCAAATAGGAAAAATACCTCACTTACTGTGAGGCCTACACGTGCGGACGGTGTAGCCCAGGTGGTCTGTTATTTTTCCTTGCGTTTGCTCTTTTTTTTGACAAAAAAGATCACTAAACCAGGAAAGAAGCGTTTGTAGGAGTA
Organism: Triticum aestivum; assembly: GCF_018294505.1. Classification (NCBI taxonomy): domain Eukaryota; kingdom Viridiplantae; phylum Streptophyta; class Magnoliopsida; order Poales; family Poaceae; genus Triticum; species Triticum aestivum. The sequence continues at coordinate 560,778,796 of NC_057808.1, read as the reverse complement.
TATTTATATTGACCGCACCTGTTTCGGGAGCTATCCAGTGACTTGGCGATGAATCAGGCAGTTCGCTGGGGATGGATTCAGTCAGAGACCAGGGGCTTTTACCTTTCTCTGATTCAGCTTCAGTTTGGCAGCTTCTATTCTCCTCATCGTACCTAATCAGGAATTGAACAGAGTTCGTTTCGGTACTGATTCTTTGCCATCTCCATGTATGCAGTTGTTCCTCATGTGCCATAAGATCAAAAGGACTCTGGATTTGGTGATGTTGTTGCATGTGCTTAGAAGGTTCTGAAACCAATCTTCGCCTGCCTACCAGAAGACCTTCTCGTCAGGTAAGGTCCGCATTTTCCTTAATGCATTCCGAAGTGCTTCGCTTTTCGTACGCAAAATATCGGCATGATACTCATTATCTTCTCCATTACCACAAAGTTGTAATAAGTTTGAGACACTTATTTTGGGACGGAGCGAGTATGTCGCAAGTGCCGTGGGTTGCCAACGTCCTTTTCAAACACAGTTTCTTTCGGTGGCTACAGTATTGAACGCCACTCTCCAACCATGAATCTTTATCTTTTCAGGAACATTTGCTTTCCAAATATAATCCCAAATCCTTCTTTCGTTCGCATCTGCCAAAGAACTTGACGCAGCAGAGTTCTCTCCTGAACGTTCTGCGGCAGCGAGTTTGCACGCTAAAGCACATGCGAACAACTGCCGAAAGTTCAGGACTGCTTTGCGTTGCATGTGCTTAGAGTTCTCTCGTGAACGTTCTGCGGCACCGTGAGCCGAGAAAACCTCATTATGTTCATAATGGCACGCTAAGCAGCCTCCATTTCCTTACGAGGCAGCCTGATCTTTTGGATTTCCTCCACATCAGAGTGATGGAAATCCTGGTTGATTAGAGGAACATTCCATTCCTTAGAATCGGAGAGGATGAGATGATTAACCCGTCTAATTCTCGATCTCCGAATAAGGTTTGCTTGTTGGGCCCGAACACTAGCTCTAGCTCTGTGTTGCACATACAGAGGAAGGAGGAGACGGAGGACATGTGGTTTCGGCGATGAACGCCCGCGGCACACACGGCGTAATTTTTTCTGCAGCTGAAACTGCTGGCTCATACCACACTGCTGCATACACAGGCACTTATACGCGTACGCACAGACACGCCACGCTGCGCCCCCACTCACACACCCCGGTGATCCACACGCCCCGGCTCGCACCCACGTCGCGCACAGACGCGATCAACGCGGCCGGGCTGCAGTGCTTTGCCATGGTCAACTCCCCGCCTAGCACTTAGACTACCAGGTTTCAAAGTGAGCCCCCAAACCTGCCGGGCAAATAATGCTTGGCTAAAAAGATGCATATCCCTGAACCCAATGCCTCCCGCTCTTTTCGGTTTCGTAATGCAGTCCCATGGCATCCAATGAACTTTCTTGTGACCTTCTTCATCTCCCCACCAAAAATCACAGATCAGTTTCTCATACTTCTCGCAGAAACCTTGAAATAGTTAAAAAAATCCCATGACCAAGGTGGGGAGGGCTTGGACAAGGGATGTGATATGTACTTATTTCAGTCGTTGCATCTCTTCCCATACTTATCCATAATTGGCTCGAAGCTGTCGTCTTTCATTCTGCCTTCAGGAGTGGGAATACCCGGATATTTGCTCTCAGAGATGGCAGTCTCCACTTCCAAAAACCCCTTGATCTCATCCCTAGTTTAGATTGGGCAGATCCCACGGAAGAACAAGGAGCACTTGTTTGAGCTCAACAACTGCTCTGTCCCTCTCTGTAGTGCCTCCAAAGCATTCCTAACTGATATAGGTTGATCAGTGGTCGCCTTGAAGAAAAGAAGGCTATCATTAGCAAATAGGAGATTTGAGATTCCGTGGCTGTTATGGGCCACTTTAATAGGTGTCAGGATGCCATTTTCAATTCCTCTCTTCAACAACTCCACAAGGCCATCCGCCACAAATAGGAAGAGATAGGGACTGAGCCGGTCAGCTTGTCTCAATCCACGTAAGGGTACAAAGATCTCAAGAAGTGACCCATTGCACCTGACAGAATATCTAACCGAACTCACACACTTCATAACCCAACTGACCAACTCCTGACCGAAGCCTACCATATTCAGTGCACCTTCTAGGAATCGCCAAGCAACCCGGTCGTAGCTTTAGCTAGGTCAAGTTTGTAGGCATAATACATATCCCTTTCATTTCTGCCATGTTGAAACTTATGGAAGCACCCGAAGGCAATTGTTGCATTGTCCGTAATCATTCTTCCAGATACAAAAGCACTATGTTTCCCCCCATTCTTCTGGTCGCGCACGAGGTGGCTTACCCAGCCTCCTCCGACGACGCCAATACACGATGTAGTCGCCACTCCACGCTTCCTATCGGCAACTCACCAGCCACACCCTCCCCCAACTTCCAATCCACCGCCGTCGCACGATCCCGAAAGACGCCTCGCTGGCTGCTGCCTCCCCGATCCTCCTCTCCACGAGCCACCGCCTCGCCTGCAACACCGCCACCCCAGGGTGTCCGCGGACGTCACCACCATGCCTGTATCCTGGATTGACGCCGACAGGGCAGCAGCTCAATATCATGGTGCTGCCCCACGATTTTGGTTCTGGCCAGAATATAAAAATCGCATATGACACTTTAAGGTTCAATTTTAGTGCACCTTTAGATTTATGACTATTTTCATATCAGTTCTAGCATTTGCCATTGCTTCTAGGAAGCAACAGTACATTATTGCACTTCTGCTTCGGTACACCCCCGTTAAACACATAAATGGCTCAGATTATCTGATACCCATTCATTAGCAAGGGCATGATGGTCATATTTGTAAAAGTGGGCCTTCTGCCCACCCTGGGACACACACTACATACATGTATTCGTACGTCTGGCGCCAGTTTTTTAACTTGTCACCACCTGCTTAGGGGCACATTAGCAAATTAGTGCTAGCCACTACGACAGCCGACGAGGTTACGACAAATTGTAGGCATTTTTCTTTTCACCCGCGGGGCAGCCGTGATCTATTTTTTATTTTAGTTCGCGCCGGGTACTAATGGCGCTTTACAGGTGCGCCACTAGCATCACGCCATTAGAATTTTTTACTAATGGCGCATCAGGCAGTGCGCCATTAGTACATCACACGGTGCGTCATTACTAACTTTTTTTTTCAAATTTTTTTCAGAAATATTTTTTTCAATTTTTTTCGTTTTTTCTTAATCTCGGATCACTATGGCTTAATCTTGGGTCAATATGCTTAATATCAAGTCAAATCGCACTCCGTGGTCAAACTTCCCAAAAGGTAACCCATCTAGTACATCACACGGTGCGTCATTACTAACTTTTTTTTCAAAAAATTTCAGAAATATTTTTTTCAATTTTTTCATTTTTTCTTAATCTCGGATCACTATGGCTTAATCTTGGGTCAATATGCTTAATATCAAGTCAAATCGCACTCCGTGGTCAAACTTCCCAAAAGGTAACCCATCCTCACACTACTCCAGCCCAAGCACGCTTACTCCAGCACCAGCTCACTTAACAGGCACTTGTTGATATATCTAGCATATCAATCCTATTAAACCTTGTTAATGTCTAGGACTTTGTTCATGTTCATGAGTGTGATGAAATTTTGAAAAAATATTTCAAACTTCCCGGTCATATTACGTATCATATTTTGAAAAAAATTCCAAAAAAAAGTTTCTTTGAATCAATTTTTTTTTTCTGTTACTAGTGGCGCACGTAGCAAATGATGCTCCACTAGTAAGTTTGAATTTTTTTTCTATTTTCCCCCTCTAGATCTTAAAAGCTCCGTATCTTTCGTTCTGTTAGGTTTTTGGGGATTTTGAAGATGTTGAACGGGGTTCCCACGGCTCAACTCAACCGGAGTTCTCACGGTTCAGAGTTTATTTCCTGTGTGCCCTCGTAGCACCGTGGTAAAGAACAACACAAGTACGCAGCAATATGAAATTGGGGTCACGTACAACTTTCCTTTTCTTTTACTTGCTCTGCCGGACAACCAAGCAGGAAAGAAATAGCAGATAGATGTCTGACTCCCGTCATCGAGGCCAAGGAACATGAGACGTGTAGGAGCACTTACGGGGCACACACGCACTGCTCCATCTTTTCTTGGCTTGCTTTATCATGGGTACATGTGCACGTATCTCGTTATTAGCACAAGGAAGAGAGATACCCATGCCGTGCAGCGCCCCCTCTAACAAGGGTAAGACGCGGACCGTGCGATCTTGGCGGCCACCATGGCGATGGCCCCCGAGCGCGGCCGCGTGTACTGGTGATCCTGATGCTCTTCAGCGTTTAGAACGCATGGGAGGTACACCAAACATTAGTCGAAGAGGTTGATCTTCCAGTTTTGAGAAGAGATCATCTTGAAGTCGTGTGTGGAGAATAAGGCAAGCTAATTCATCCACACATGCATTTGATGAGGAAGCTTGTTGCGACCATGTAATAGCTATGGTGCCAGCCAACAAGACAACCTTACGGCATCTCCATTCGACGGCGAAATACCATGCTGTGCCTTGAAGAAAATTTATCAGTCTAGTCGCGACCACTGAGACCGTGGTGCCAGCCGACTAAACTGAAGGGTTTCACAGATTCACGCTGGCCGCACTGACGCGTTGCACTGCTCCCGTGAAGTTGAAGCATCGATGTAGATGAGCCATCAGAAAGCCATTGGTGTGTCACCTCGTAATTGTTGAGGCAACCCAAAATGTTGGGCCGATAGCAAAAAAAAAAAAAAACAGAATCTACACCGGAAGGCCATTGGTGCGGTTATAAATGAGAATGCCAGAATAGACGGCGGCTCCCGTCGTTGTTGTTGGAGATAAGGGTGCCTGTAGTGCCGCGGCGGTGTTGTAGGAGTACTGGTGCTGCTGCTACCAGTGCTAAGAACACATGTTGATGTAGACCAATAATATGCCGGAATATCATCAGCGACATAATAGACGCACTGGGGTTGCTGCCCCCCCCAGTGTTGGTGAAGTTTGTTGGTGTCGATGATTCGAGGTCGAGATGTCGTCGGCGATGTCACGGACACACGGGTTCGCTGCCCCCGGTGCTGATGGCATGTGTTGGTGTAGAAAGCTCTATGTAGGGATGTCGTTGACGACCCTGTGAACACATGAGTGTTTACCCCTAATGTCGATGGAGCAGGTTGGTGAAGCCAGGACGCCGTCGGCGACGTCGTGGATGAACTGATGCAATTGCCCCCAATGTTGATGGAGTATGTTGTCGACGACATTGTGGACACACGGGTTCACTGCCCTGATACGTCTCCGTCATATCTACTTTTCCAAACACTTTTGCCCTTGTTTTGAACTCTAACTTGCATGATTTGAATGGAACTAACCCGGACTGATGTTGTTTTCAGCAGAATTGCCATGGTGTTATTTATGTGCAGACACACAAGTTCTCGGAATGACCTGAAACTTCACGGAACTTATTTATTAAAAATACTGGCGAAAGAATCAAGGCTAGGGGGCCCACACCCTTGCCACGAGGGTGGAGGGCGCGCCCCCTACCTCGTGGGCCCCCTGGAGCTCCACCGACTTCAGCTCCAACTCCATATATTCATGTTCGGTAAGAAAAAAATCAGAGAGAAGAATTCATCGCGTTTTACGATACGGAGCCGCCGCCAAGCCCTAAACTCTCTCGGGAGGGCTGATCTGGAGTCCGTTCGGGGCTCCGGAGAGGGGAATCCGTCGCCGTCGTCATCATCAACCATCCTCCATCACCAATTTCATGATGCTCACCACCGTGCGTGAGTAATTCCATCATAGGCTTGCTGGGCGGTGATGGTTTGGATGTGATTTATCATGTAATCGAGTTAGTTTTGTTAGGGTTTGATCCCTGGTATCCACTATGTTCTGAGATTGATGTTGCTATGACTTTGCTATGCTTAATGCTTGTCACTAGGTCCCGGGTGCCATGATTTCAGATCTGAACCTATTATGTTTTCATGAATATATGTGAGTTCTTGATCCTATCTTGCAAGTCTATAGTCACCTAATATGTGTTATGATCCGGCAACCCCGAAGTGACAATAATCGGGACAACTCCCGGTGATGACCATAGTTTGAGGAGTTCATGTATTCACTATGTGTAATGCTTTGGTCCGGTACTCTATTAAAAGGAGGCCTTAATATCCCTTAGTTTCCATTAGGATCCCGCTGCCACGGGAGGGTAGGACAAAAGATGTCATGCAACTTCTTTTCCATAAGCACGTATGACTATATTCGGAATACATGCCTACATTACATTAATGAATAGGAGCTAGTTGTGTGTCACCCTATGTTATGATTGTTACATGATGAACCGCATCCGGCATAATTCTCCATCACCGATCCAATGCCTACGAGCTTTTCACATATTGTTCTTCGCTCATTTACTTTTCCGTTGCTACTGTTACAATTACTACAAAACCCCAAAATATTACTTTTGCTACCTTTACCGTTACTTCCATACTACTTTGCTACTAAATACTTTGCTGCAGATATTAAGTTATCCAGGTGTGGTTGAATTGACAACTCAACTACTAATACTTGAGAATATTCTTTGGCTCCCCTTGTGTCGAATCAATAAATTTGGGTTGAATACTCTACCCTCAAAAACTGTTGCGATCCCCTATACTTGAGGGTTATCAAGACTATTTTCTGGCGCCGTTGCCGGGGAGCATAGCTCTATTCTTTGAGTCACTTGGGATTTATATCTGCTGGTCACTACGAAGAACTTGAAAGATGAGAAAACAAAAATTTATCCCTCAACTACGAGGGGAGGTAAGGAACTGCCATCTAGCTCTGCACTTGATTCACCTTCTGTTTTGAGTAAGCTTCCGACACCTGAAGCTGCTTCTGCTATCAATTCTGATATGTCGCATCTTATTGATGATGCCACTTCTGCTATGCATGATACTTATGATGAAACTACTTCTATGCTTGATACTAATGTGCCACTTGGTGAATTTCTTGATGAACAACTTTCTAGGGCTAGAGAGAATAAAATTATTGAAACTGATAATATTGATGAAAGTGATGATGAAGGCTCTCCCAATAAATATGAATTGCCTATTGTGCCTGAGGGCTATGTTATGGATGAAGAAACTAAAAGAGACTTTCTTGCTTGCAATGATAGAAGTGATCTTAAGAAATTATTAGCTAAGCATAAACAAAAAACTCTGAATGCTAGAATGAAATATGATCCTGCCTATGCTACTTCACATATCTTTGTTACCGATAAGGATTATGAATTCTCTGTTGATCATGATATAATTACTATGGTTGAATCTGATCCTTTCTATGGCTATGAATCTGAAACTGTTGTGGCACATCTTACTAAATTAAATGATATAGCCACCGTGTTCACTAATGATGAGAGAACTAGCTACTTTTATATCCTTAAAATCTTTCCGTTCTCATTAAAGGGTGATGCTAAGATATGGTTTAATTCTCTTGATCCTGGTTATCTGCGTAGTCCCCAGGATATGATTTATTACTTCTCTGCTAAATATTTCCCCGCTCATAAGAAACAAGCCGCTTTAAGGGAAATATATAATTTTGTGCAAATTGAAGAAGAGAGTCTCCCACAAGCTTGGGGGAGGCTTCTCCAATTACTTAATGCTTTGCCTGATCATCCTCTAAAGAAAAATGAAATACTTGATATCTTTTATAATGGACTAACCGATGCTTCTAGAGACCACCTGGATAGTTGTGCTGGTTCTGTTTTCAGGGAAAGGACACCAGATGAAGCTGAAATTCTATTGAATAATATATTGACTAATGAAAATAATTGGACACTTCCTAAGCCAACTCCTGAGCCTATTCCTAAACCAACTCCGAAGAAGAGGGGTGTTCTATTTCTCAGCCCCGAAGATATGCAAGAGGCAAAGAAATCTATGAAAGAAGAGGGTATTAAAGTTGAAGATGTTAAGAATTTACCCCCTATTGAATAAATACATGGTCTTAATTTACCGCCTGTTGAAGAAACATATGATCTTAATTCATCACCTATTGAAGAAACACATGGTCTTGATAACCCGACACAGGTAGTAAAGGTAAATTCTCTCTATAGATATGATAAAGCTGAAATCCCTCCTAATAAGTTTGCTAGACAATGTTTGGATGAGTTCAATAACTTTATGGTTAAGAAAGAAGACTTCAATGCTTATTTTGGCAGACAATTGAAACAAAATTCTTATATGCTTGAACACTTGGGTGATTATATGTCTAGAGTTAAAGGTGAACTTATACTCATTAGTAAACATGCTTCTATGGTTACCACTCAAGTAGAACAAGTACTTAAAGCTCAGAATGATTTGCTCAACGAATTGAATAGTAAGAATAATGATTTTGCTGTTAGAGCGGCTGCTAGAACTGGTAAAATGACTCAGGAACCTTTGTATCCTGAAGGCCATCCTAAGATAATTGAGCAGGATTCTCAGAGGAATAATATTGATACACCTAGTCCTCCTAAAAAGAAGAAAAAGAAAAATGATAGGACTTTGCATGCTCCTAGTGAACCTGTTGTTGACACACCTGATAATCCAAACGATATTTCTATTTCTGATGCTGAAACACAATCTGGTAATGAACATGAAACTAGTGTTAATGTTAATGATGATGTTCATGTTGATGCTCAACCTAGCAATGACAATGATGTAGAAATTGAACCTTCTGTTGATCATGATAACCCACAATCAAAGAATCAATGTTATGATAAGAGAGACTTTGTTGCTAGGAAACATGGTAAAGAAAGAGAACCATGGGTTCAGAAACCCATGCCTTTTCCTCCCAAACCATCCAAGAAAAAGGATGATGAGGATTTTGAGCACTTTGCTGAAATGATTAGACCTATCTTTTTGCGTATGCGATTAACTGATATGCTCAAAATGAATCCTTATGCTAAGTACATGAAAGATATTGTTACTAATAAAAGAAAGATACCGGAAGATGAAATTTCCACCATGCTTGCTAATTATACTTTCAAGGGTGGAATACCAAAGAAGTTAGGAGATCCAGGAGTACCCACTATACCATGCTCTATTAAAAGAAATTATGTTAGAACTGCTTTATGTGATCTTGGAGCCGGTGTTAGTGTTATGCCTCTCTCTTTATATCGTAGACTTGATTTGAATAAGTTGACACTACCGAAATATCTTTGCAAATGGCTGATAAATCAACTGCTATACCTGTCGGTATTTGTGAGGATGTGCCTGTTGTAGTTGCAAACGTTACTATTTTAACGGACTTTGTTATTCTTGATATTCCCGAGGACGATAGTATGTCTATTATTCTTGTAAGACCTTTTTTGAATACTGCACGGGCTGTTATTGATTGCAACAAAGGCAATGTCACTTTTCATGTTAATGGTAATGAGCATACAATACACTTTCCGAGGAAACAACCTCAGGTCCACAATATCAATTCTATTGGAAAATTCCATCGATTATATTTGGAGGTTTTGAATTTCCTCTTCCTACTGCCAAAAAAAATGATATTCTTATTATTGGGGATGTGCATATCCCCGTTGAGGTAACATAGTGTTATTCGAAATTTCTCCGGTTCCATGTTATTCGGAATGAGTTTGTTAACAAGACTTGATCAACCTTGTTAGTGGATTACTTTTAATGAGCATGAGATGGATGAAGTTAGAAAGCACAACCTTCTGTACCCTTCTTTTACTTTCTGTTATTTAGTTCAAATAAAGCAAAGATAGTATTTTCTGTCTGTTTTCTGATTTATCCGTGCAATATAAAAATACCCCAAAAATAAAAGTTCTCCAAATGCCCTGAAATTGAAATATGATTTTTTCTGGAATATTTGAGAATATCTGACACTGAGAACACAGCAGGGGGAGCAAGCACCTGGCCACGAGGGTCTAGGGCGCGCATACCCCCCTGGGCGCACCCCCGCCTCGTGGGCCCATGATGGCTCCCCTCCACTTATTCCTGCACCCGCACACTTCTTCTTCCTCCCAAAAAAATCACCATCCAGCTCAAGCACGAGTTCTAGCTCATTTTGCTGCGATTTTCCATCTCCTTGCTCAAAGCACCTCTCACAAAACTGCTTTGGGGGATTGTTCCTTGGTATGTGACTCCTCCATTGGTCCAATTAGTTTTTGTTCTAGTGCTTTATTCAATGCAAATTTGTGCTGCCTAGGTGACCATGTTCTTGAGCTTGCATGTCAAATTTATATGGTTCCAAGTAGTTCTAAGGCATGATATAGGCTCTAGGCACTTGTAGGAATAGTTGCTATCAATTTTGTTGAGTTTGGTTCACTTTTATTTGAAGTTACTAAAAATTTCAGAAATTTTGCGGAGAAAGAAATATGTTTAGGAAAATGTACCAAGGTGGTTCTTCAAGGAAGCAAGGACCCAGGCTTGCAATGCGTGATGCTGATGATGAACCACCAAGGGACGCTCAAGTGCGGCCTTGTGAATGGCCTTCAGAAGACTTTATGGATCGAACGGGAATCAAGGAAGAATTTAACGCATATTTGCGTAACGCTGATCTTGTGAGCTTCGAGGTAGAAAAGTATCGTCAGTACCACTATCTCACTAGTTCCTTTGTGAGGAGGTTTGAATTTTCATCTTCACGCAATTCTCAAACTGTCCTGTTTGATCTTTATGAAAATTCTTATACCATGGACTTAAAAGATTTTACCACTGCTTGCAAACTTCCACAATAGGGTAGTACTAGTGAACCTCGCAAATCTGAATTTAGAGATTTTCTTGCTAGTATAACTGTGGGGGAATTTAGAGACATAGCACAAGCTACCATAGGGAGCATTCATTTTCCTGCTATACACTATTTTGCTCTCTTCATAGGTAGGTGCATAAATGGTAAGGATGAAGTATGTCACATGTGTGTCCCTGACCTCAGTATTCTTAGGAGTGTTGTGTTAGGAGATAAATCTTATAATTTGTGAGCCATTGTTGCACGTAGGTTGCATAATAATAGATTTAATAGAGATTTCTTTGCTGGAATTTATGCAACCCGTATTGCTAACTTTCTTGGTGTAGACATACGTGAGGATGATATTGAGTTGCCTCCTGCTTATTTAGATTATGAGGCTATGGTTCGTCATCATTTTGTTGAGAGGAACGATCAGTTTCTCCAGTACCGACTAATCTTTGAGAGACGACGCACCTATCACGTCGCTCTCCCTGCTTCTACTTTCTTTGACTTTCAGGCAAAAGGGAGATATTTTATAACCAGAGAGGAGGCAGAAGAGTATAAGAGGAGGGCTGAGATAGCTCGCCTCCAAGCTGCAGCCCATGATGCAATGACTGCTGCATCTCAGTACGACCCCAACTATAACTTTGCATATCCGCCAGGCCAGCCGTGGCAATAGACCAATTTAGGCCAAAAGCCTAAGCTTGGGGAAATACGTATTTCTCACCGACATTACATTTATGTTCACACACTCATTGCTAGATGTCGGTGTTCATACTTTTTCTTTGTATCATCCATGCTAGTTTATTTTTCTTTTTATGCTTTCTTCTTGTGCTTTTGAAAAACCTTAAGAAAAACAAAAAAAAAGTTAGTTGTAGCTATAAGATAGTTTACTTTCTTGCTGTAGTAGTAATAATTAAAAAGAAAACCTAAAAAGATTTCCCTTTCTTCTTTTATTTGTTGGGAGCTTTCCCGTGTAAATAGTTTTATTTCTTTTCTTTTCTTTGGGGGTCGATAGGAGAAGACCATGATTAAATTGTTGAAGTGGCTCTTATATGCATTATTGTTAATTTAACCAAGAGCCCATATTGCCTTGTCTTCTCCTGTTTATTGAATGCTCGCAGATTCCAGCTTAGTCCAATGCACGTGCACTCTTATTATTATTCACGTCGTTCGGTCGTGCAAGTGAAAGGCAATTATGACGATATATGATGGACTGATTGAGATGAGAGAAGCTGGCATGAACTCGACCTCTCTTGTTTTTGTAAATATGATTAGTTCATCATTCCTGATTCAGCCTATTATGAATAAACATGTTTGCAATGACAATTAGAGATTATAGTTACTTATGCCATGCTTAATTAGATAGAAGTTTATAATGGTTTACCTTGCATGCCAACATGCTATTAAAATGGTTGTGATGTGGTATGATGGGGTGCTATTAAAAATATGGGTACGTTTGGTGGAGGTGAAGCAAAAAGTGCTTCGAGACTTGCCCTACTGGCCGACCTGGACGCCCCGGTTGAACATGGTGTATTTGTTGATTTGAAAAAAACACAAGTTTTAAAAACGTTCGTTGATTTGAAAAAGTAAGCTAATGTGACAAAAAAGTTCATGAATTTGACAAAAATGTTCAGCAATTTGAAAAAAGTTCATGAAATTGGAAAAAGTTCATCGGTTTGAAAAAAACTTCACGAAATTGATTAAAGTTTACAAAATAAAAAATTCTTCATTTGAAAAAAATCATGGATTCAAAAAATAAGTTCATGATTTGTAAAATGTTCATGAATTTAAGAAAATGTTCACGAATTTAAGCAAATGAAAAAGAAAAGAGTGTATGTAGTTTTTCTTTGAATTATTATTAAAAAAAGAGTGTAGGTAGCTAGGCATTGAAACCATGCGTGGACCAGTCAGCGTACGTTTCGTCCGTTCCTTGAAACACGACTCATTTTTTGTTTTGCGTTTAATTTAATTTTTTTGAGGACCAACATGGCGACTCATGTGACAAGAACCTGTACGTCATGTAGATTCTGACCAATACTGTACCATTGTTTTCCTCGAAGTGACTGTAGACTCAGCATGCACCTTAAAATGCGAGTCTATACTGCAGGTCATGTTATAGGCACTCTGTTGCCATATTGGTTGTGCATCTCCCTGGCATGAATAGAGTCATTTTTCATCAAGATTCATTTACCGGACACAGTTGAGGCTATCACATGTTGGCTTATGGATCGTATCGAGAGGTTGTAGGCACGAGATCAAACAACAAGAACAAACACAGATGAGTTTTGGGCTGCTCCAACGCAACTTTTCTGAGTTTTGTTCGCATCATATAGGGCTCAAAGAGACGACCCCGCGACCAACACGGCCTACTAAACTTGCCCAACAAATCGCGACCTTGACCAGATGTCGGTCAACATTAAAATCCAACTTATCTTGAAGAGATTGATGCTAAAACGTCTCCTAACAAGTTCCAAACTTGCCCTATGTGATACAGACTTGTGATATAAATTTATGTTCCTATACATGGAACATAGAAGTACGCTCTATTTATAGACTCGGACATAAGACGTAAACGAACGTTCTCCTTTTAGACTTTATTAGCACATATGTCCGTCCGTTGCAACGGGAGATAAAATAGTATGTATTCAAAGTCAGTGACAATTATATGTGCAAGCAAAATCATGTGTGCGCATGAAAAATGAACATTTAGCTTCTCGGTTTCGCCGTGTGTGAAGGAATCAATCGGCTATTTTTCCATTAATTGATTGAGGGCATTTAAAAGTTTTATTACGTCATCGTACTTCAGAGAAGACCAATGAGTTATTCAATCTACTCTTCCTTTCAATCCCTTCATTCGAGGGGATTTTAAGGTATGAACTTTCTGAATATTTTAGAAATAATGAACAATTTTTAAATCCTGAATAGTTTCCTAAAAATTATGTACACTTTGGAAAAACGCGAACAAAATATGAAAGGGAACATCTTTTAAAATTCACAAACATTTTCTAAAAACACCACTATTTTATTAAACATGTATATTATTTGAATTTGTGAACATCTTTTTAAAACTGGTTCATATGTTGAAAATTCATAAGATTTTGAGAAAGTGTGTACTCTTTATACACGAACATTATTTTAAATTTTAAAATTTCACTAAAATAAGAATATTTCTCGAATTTAGAACATTTTTAAAAATGCCATTTTCTTTTCAGAAATCTCTAACAATTTTGAAAAACAATATTGTTTTTTGAAAAAATGGGAAACTTTTTGCAAGTTCCGAATATTTTTCAAAATAGCAACACAATTTTGGAATTCCGGAAATTTTCCAAAAATTGTTTTTTTAATTTTGAATTTTTTTACAAATTTTTTAATTTAAGAAATAAATTATAAAATAACTTGGAAGTGAAGAAAGAGATTTTTTAGGGGTATGAAAAAAGATATAGGGAAGGAGAGTAACAATAGAAGTAAAACACAGAAAAAGATAAAAACAGGTCAACCCATTATTGGTTGTCATGTGTGAAATTTCTACTATTTATCACCCTGTGCGGAAAATAGAATTTTCAGTCGGTATGGGCAGAAAAGTAAGTGGGCTTGCTTGGCTGGGCCACAATGCGCGGCCCATGTATGAAAATTCTTTTCTAGCAGACAAACGCGGGGGCAACTACTTAACGAGCGCTCCTTCGGGAGCCTCACAACGATCAGCCCCACTTGGCGCGCTCTCAGTCGTTCACCACGTGTCGCGCTCTGGGCACTTCCTCCGGATTTTGTTTTCCTTTTCGCACGCGTTTTCGGCTTTTTAAACGTTTCAGTTTTCCATCGGTCTTCCTTAGCTTTTGGATCAACAAAAATCGAAAAAATTGCACGAAAAAACACGTTTTTTCTGTTTCGCAAGAGTCACGGTTTTGCTTTCAAGAAAGGCACGGTTTTGGTTTCGCGAGAGTCACGGCCGTGCCTCTCGGAAACGAAAAAAAACATGTTTTTTTCCTTTCGCGAGAGACACGGTTTTTATTCCGCGAGAGGTACGGTTGTGCTTTTGCAAGAGTCACGGCCGTGCCTCTCGGAACGGAAAAAAACGCATATTTTATTTTTTTTCTTTCGTGAGAGACACGACTTTGCTTCCGCGAGAGGCACAGTTGTGCTTTCGCGAGAGTCACAGCCGTGCCATCCGTTGAGGGTGGAAATTTAAGAATAAATAAGTTTTAAGCAAACTTGTTTAGTCGTCTTTTTCAAACTATGTTTCATTCATATGATAGAATTTTAATATGACTTTAAATAAATTGGATCTTGGCGGAGGCTTCCCGGATAAATACTTACTTTCTTTTATCCATATTGCTCCATAGATAGCAAGTTTTAATTAGTATAAAAAAGTAAACCAATGACTATTCATGATTCCATCCATATTGTATCAATTCTCTATACCACCTTTACTACATGCACGCCTCTTCACCAAACTTGGTCTCACGTACTCCTCCTGATTTTTAGTAGATAGTATTTTACTAGTAGGTTTAGGAAATTACGAGCAAACTAAGAGGGATGGAGCGCATCCTGCATGCTTTACTACTTTTACGTAGAGAAGCAGTGTATTACGATCAAGACATGGGAAGTTATGACATGCGGCTGGCTTTGTGCAGGCGCACCCGTGGCCGGATCGTAGGATAAGGGATTATGCACTCACGCTCAGATGTTCTGCTATTCGCCCCCCCCCCCCCCCCCCCCCCCAAAAAAAACACAATACCATAGCTACTTAAAGCATCTCCAACGGTTGCATAAAAAATTCATGCCCAATAAAAGTTTTAGCGCGCCACTATAGCACTTTTAATGCGCCGGGACCAACATTGCTTTAGCGGATGCCTAAAAACGCACGTCCAAAAAGCAGACAGTGCAAATTGTTAAGCGCGCGCAATCCGGAGCTCAAAATATGCTGCGCGCGATAGTGTTTTTCAGCGCGCGCCCTAAATCTTTTAGCGCTACAGCATCTGCTAGAGTTGTTCGGTGCCCAAAAAAATAAATTTTTAATGCGCGAAGCTCTTTTTGAGTGCCCGTTGGAGATGCTCTTAACTGCCTTTACTCCAATACTCCCGCACATCTCCTGGAACTTCACCCTTCTAGGTGACTTGGTCAAAATATCTGTGAGCTGATCGTTCGTGTTGACATAGTGAACATCCACCTTTCCTTCTTCCACACAATCTCTGATGTATTGGTATTTTTGTTGGGAAACGTAGTAGAAAAAAAATCATGCCTACAATCATCCAAGATTAATATGAAGATGCATAACGGGTTGGGATCACGATCATTACCGTCACCAAGTTACAACAGAAGAAGAACGTGACGGTGTAGATCGTACTTGGAGCCCTCGAACCGTCGATGAAGCGGATGTTTGCCTCTCGTGTGTATAGCCTCTCTACGGATTTATATATGCATATGTATTTGTAGATTGCTTTTTAGTAGATGCACTATTCATCCTTAAAGTCCATGAATTTGTCTTTTCTGCACAGATCATATTTTAAGGTATTTTATTCTGAAATTTTACAAATATACACATAACATCTAGATAAAAGAAGTTACCATTCAATTTACTTCTTTGCACATGTCACAAATGACCATTTTTTTAGATAAAATTTTACAGGTATGCAAGGCACAACATAAACTATCTACTTGAATAGTATTTTTTAAGTTTGTAAGTGTACTAAGCTTAGCAGCTTTTCGACGGGAGGTGGTTTGAAGCATGGGAAACGGAAAACAGGGCAGCACCACCCAGATCGGTATCTTCTCCATCCACTAAGTCGTCAAGGTCGTCTTGGAGATTGTTTTCGGTCATGAATGCATGGCGGTCTTGATCGTCCACACACATGTTTTCAACCAGAAGGGCAAGAGTAGTTATGTCTTTTCTGAACACACTATAGACGCAAGCACTCGTACATACACGCATACACTCATCCCTATGAACATACACACGCACATTCTACCCCCTATGAACACCTTTGAAAGACTGAGCCGGTATATCATCTTAACATTTACGAAATCACCGTAGGCGCCTCGTCGTCGACGGGAATGTCTCCTCCCACTGAAAGCACATCGCCGGAAATTCTGAAATAAATCTAGAAAATGCTCATCGATATGCATGACCTAGTACATTGTATGTACGTGTTAGGACACATATTTTTTTTCAATGATTTGTTTATAAACATGGTAAGTGCCCCCATCCTACCCCGTGCGGAAGCGGATGTTTGGCTCTCGGGTGTTACACTAGTAGGAAAAAACTTATACACAGAGACTTATCAATTGTGCTGGTTAAAACACGGCGCTACTGCTATCTAACAGTAGCGCGGCCTAAAAAAGAACTTTACTGCTACAGAAATAGCAGTAGCGCGTCCTTCATAAAAAGCGCTACTACTATAACTGTTACACTGTTGCCGCCAGGCATGTTATAGTAGTAGCGCTCTTCTAAGGACCGTGCTACTGCTAACAAAATAGTAGTGGCGCGTTTTAAGGCGATAGTGCTGCAACTAAGAAAAGAAAAAGGAAAGAAAAAAAGAAAAGAAAAAAAGAAAAGGAAAATTAAAGAAAAAGAAAAAATGTAAGCAATAGCAGCAGCCCGTTTTCACGGAAGCGCCATAGCTACTTTAGCTATAGTGCGTTTTCAAGAACAAGCGCTATAGCTAACTTATCTATAGTAGTAGCGCGTTTCGTCAGAAAGCGCTATAGCTAAGTAGCTATAGCGCTTGTCGAAAAAAGCGCTGCTACTAAGTTTGACTTGCCCCTGCGCAGACGTTCCTCCTTCCCCCTACCTCTCCCTCCCCGCCCCTGCTCCACTCGCCGCCCCTGCTCCCTCGCCGTCCCTGCCTCCGTCGTCGTCACCGGAGCCGCCACCGGAGGCGTGCCATCGCCGCCACCGGAGCCGCACACCCTCGACGCCCCCAGAGTCACCCTCGTCCGCTCCTCGCCGCCCCTGCCTCCCTTGACGCCCCTGCCTCCCTCGTCGTTACCGGAGCCGCCGTAGACGCCACCAGAGCCACCCTTGACGCCCTCCGCGCCACCATCTCCCCCAAGCACCTCCCCGCAACCGTTCCCCCGAGCACCCTCTCTGTGAGCCCCCACCCCTCCTCTCTAGCTTACTTTACTTAGGTGAATTTAGTTATGAACCCTAGGAATTAGCTAGGGTAAGAAGGTTAACTAGGTAGGTTAAGTAACTAAGTGAACTAGCTAGGTTAATTCGGTTCATTAGGTTAACTAGTTAGGTAAACTAGGTTGGCTAGGTTAGAGCAAAATTTAGTTTAGAGCAAAAATATAGTTAGGGTAGTAGGGTTTAACTAGGGCAGTAGGGTTTAGAGCAAAAATTAGTTAGGGAAGTAGGGTTTAATTATGGTTTTTGTTTTCATAGATGTTTTTTGAAAAGAACGAAATGAAGAAAATGTTGCAGCAGTGTTGCTAGTAGTATATATAGTGGTACTAGTAGATGTTAATTAGGTTAGGGCAACAGTGGTACTAGTAGATGTTAATTAGCTGTTTTTTAGTTAGGGCAGTAGGGTTTTACTAGGTTAATTAGGTTAGTAGTGCTGGACGGAGGGAATGATTCCGAGTGGCCTATGTTTTGCCGGAATGTTGATTCATTTCCGTTCAGGCAAATTTCAGGCGCTCTATTTGTCCAGTTTGTAGCAAAGGTCATGCCGAAATCTTCCGTGAATTTCGGCATGACTTGTGCTACAAACTAGGACATATCGAGTGCCCCGGATTTGCCGCAACGGGAATGAATCAACATTTCTGCAAAACATTGGCCTTTTTATGTCATTATTTATTTTATTAGGTCTAAAATTAATTGAATAGATTTAATCATAGGAAACATGGCTAGCAACGATGAAGGACAGGGTTCTGGTGATTGCAACGTCTACACGATGGCAGACGTCTATTTGAACCTTCTCGATGAGCAACGGTTGTTGCAGGGCCCACATGTCACATCCGAGACTGAGACCGACATCGAGACCGGCAGTGAGACGGGCACCGGCGTCGAGACGGGCACCGAGACTGGCGAAGCCGGTATAGAACCGATACCAAAGAGGCAACGGCGCCCAAACCAGCTCATCACTAATAGACTGGTGGTCACGGAGGCGGACGACGGCAATTTTGAGACAAAAGAGCCTGCAGAAGCAAGCGCGTGCTACGACAATCAAATAGGCTGCATCCTATGGGCAACCGCCACCATCAACGATGAGAAACTAAAGAAGATACCAGATATGAAGCATTCCCTCCTAACTAAGCTGCACCAGGTATTCTTGTTCCCGCGCCGGGATGAAATCAAATATACTGATCCAGATAAAGACCCGGCAATGAAGAAGATAAACAAACGCACCACAAGTTTAGCAGTGTGTTGTCCGCCTGGAAAGTAAGGGTGAAACATAGGATCATCGACAAAAAGGAACCCTACTCCAAGATTGTAAAGGATAATCCGACAATTACAGAAGAGCATTTTGAAATATTCAAGGCGGTTTGCGTTGCCGAAGCTGCCAAAGAAAAGTCAAAGTACATGAAGGGGCTCCAAGAGAGGAACATGGGGTGCCACCACCTCGGAAGCTGTGGTTACGCGGGGAGATTTTGCTTCTATTTTTGCCAAGTCTGTCTCTTTCTGTTGCTCAACTATAAATGTTGCATATTATCGACTCATGTGACGATGCAGGTACATAGATCATCGATGGAGAAGAAGTGCTACGCCAGGAGTATACGACGAGTGGCCGGAGTGTCAGGCCCAGGTGTACCGGTTTTCGAGCGACAGCCAGAGACGGTTAGATAGCAGAGCCGAAGCAGAAAGTAGTTAGTTTAGGTTCACGCTAGTGCGAGAGAGGGATACGAACCGGTGCCTATAAAAGTACAACATTATATATGATGAGACATGCCATGTAACTTGTATAGCTATATCATGATTATGATGTGACGACATGATTTGTGTTGGATGATATGATGAGACTATTATGTGTATGATATGATGAGCATATTACAAGTTTATGATATGATTAAAATACTATATAAAATATGTACAAAAACATCGCAAATACGTAGCAAAAAAATATATGTGAAAATATAGTAGTAGTGCTCTTTAGCGCTGAATAAGAAAACGCTACTGCTAAACCACTTAGCAGTAGCGCTGGTGTGGACAGCGCTACTGCTAAGTAGATATAGCAGTACCGCGGGCAAAAGCGCGCTACTGCTAAATGTTAGCTGTAGCGCCATATCAGTAGCGCGGTGCCCCGCGCTACTGATAGCCTTTAGACCCGCGCTACTGCTAGGCTTTTCCCTAGTAGTGTTAGGACAATGAGGCTGCCTCCAATGCACGGGTGCTTAGATGAGGTGCTAAGCATATTAAATAGCTTAGCAACCAAACTCCCCAATGCATAGGTGCTTAGCTTCCTGTAGCTAAGCTCTCTTCATTTAATTAGCCGTAGGATCTTTTGTGGTATGTACACTTTGTGGCCTATTTCTGCCACGTATTAAGCAAATATATTTAGTAATGCATAATATATTTATTCAATTTAATGGCAGCACAAATGATGCAAGAACAAAAACACAAGTAAACAAAAGCTTTGCCGTAAGCAGCGAAATATGCAGTAGTTTTATCTACTAAACTTACGGAATATAGGTCGTTTCCAACTGTTGTTGACCCGCAAGAGATTCTTGTTAATATCTTTTCAGGAATACAGAGACCAGCATGCCCTTCTCAGCTAGGAATTCATTAATCTTCAGCAAGCTGTTTAGTTCTTATGGCACAGTTTAGTTCTAGCTAGCTGGCGAAGTGCAAAAGAGATCATGGACTGTAGTTTGCATGACAAAGTTGCAAGAATCTGGGACTAGGCGATGGCGTTCAGATCACATACTACTATTTATATCAGAGTCTCCATTGCCCATAGTTCAGACTTCAGACTATGAATTATCTATGGTTCAGATCACATGCTATGCAGAATAGACTCTCCATCTTATGGTTCAGTCTACCAATTACATACTGTTCAAACTATCAATTAGCAAGAAGCAGAGAAAAAACTCATATAAGCATGGACGGGAGAGAGACAAGCACGGGGTGAAATTGAAACAGAACACGGACACGTTTTGAATGAAATCTGGAAAATAAGTACTGAAAATATCACAAAACACATCAACTTGTTCTCATGAGGGTAACCGTTCACAGGAATGAGGAAATAGCATAGATCTTACTTTGCTTGAGAAAATAGAAATAACATAGGTTTACATCTCACTTGATATATCCAACACAAGGTAGAGACATGCTTACACCACATGCATATAGTTCATCTAATAGATTCGATCAATGAGTTCTATCACACTACAGAGTTAACATGAATAAGGAAATAGCATAAACCTCACATTTCTTCTGGAAATAGTATAGACCTCAGACTTGCCATTGCCTTGGCACGTTCAACTTTCGCGTCGTCATCCATGGCACTTGTATCAGCAAACAATAACTTCTGCTAGAGCTCAATCAATTTTGTCTCCTTGGCAAGTTTAGCGGTTTCAAGCTGCTGACTTGAGAGTTGATGTTGGCTATCTATAACCTTCTGCCGCTCCAGCCTAGACGTTTTCTGGGTCTCAATAAAAGTGTCAATTTTTTCTCCAAGCAAAGTAACCGACTCCTTCGGTTTGCGTTTACCATCACGCTCATCCTTAGATGTATCACGACCCGGAGGGCGCTCCTCATCTTCCACATCAATAGCACCAGATGTTATATCTATTTTATCTTGCTCCCCATTCATTTTTTTTCATTGCTGCAAGCCACTTTCCGTTGTCCTTCAGATCTCTCCACATTGTCAAATGTTGGAAAGCTGATTGTTGGTTGGCTTCATATTTCTCCAAGGCGAAGGCCTGTAGCTGCTCCTCACCATAACCACATGCGATCGATAGTGCATTGGCTGGAATGGTGGGGTTCGTGGACTGCCTGATAAACTAAGAAAACAATCAGGTGGATGGGTATACATTGGCCTGAAACAAGCAACAACAAAGTAAAGAAGACAACATCACTTGCTTAGATTCCTGAACAGGAGAACAATGTCATGGAGGTTAAGTAACACACTTTTCGTACTAACAACTTTTGACAATTCTAAACTGTAGTTTGTATAACTAGGTAACTATTTCACAAAACTTAACTGACAATTTGTATGACTAGATAGCAAAACTTTGAAATTTCTTGTTGATTCTGAACTAGACTGAACCTAGTCTGTATAACAATGGAATCAGCAGCAGACCCCCATTCTTTGATCATCTCCACAGGGTTACTAGACCAGCAAGAAAACAATGGGAGGTGCCCTCCAATTGCTGCCTAGATCAGGAACGGAAGTGTTTTATCTTGGTAAGATGAAATTAAAACCCTCACTAATTGGATGATGGGGATTCAATCTCCTTGCTTGTACCACGTACGCACACAATCCTTTGCTTCAATCAGTAGACTCTTAGGAGATTAACATCCATTGGGATTGAATGGGTCCAGAGAAAACTGAATTCAGTAATCCTTTGCTACAGATTTACATATACATATGCAGTAGTTTTTCAGTTAGTGATACTACAGATTTTGCAATGTAGGCTCCTTACCAAAGACCAGGTGCTGACTGGCCGGAGGAGCTGTTGGCAGCTGCGAACATAGGAGGAGCCGGTGGTGCAGCGGCGAACAGAGGCGGAGCCGGTGGTGCCCCGGCGAACAGAGGCGGAGCCGGTGGTGCCCCGGCGAACTTCTCCCGGCGACGGTCCATGCGGCCGGCTGAAACTGAGGATGGTATGGCGGCGCTGTAGGCGACGATCAGCGGCGGGGCGGGGCTGCTGGTGGAGGATGGAGCGGCTGCATCGGGGCGACCGCGCTGGGCGAGGAAGAAGAAGCGGCGGCAGGGGTTGCGCGTGGGGGAGTTGGGGAGGAACGAGAAAAAAGGAGGCGACTGCTCGGTACCCAGCCGCACGGGATCGATTAATAACTCCACCTTTTGCCTAGGTATCTGCGTCTGGCACCGTTTCCTTGTGGGGTTACTGAACGAGACTCTCTCCTCATTAATTAACATGACACATCAGCATTTTGCTCAGCTGGCAGGCTTAGCACCGATCCAGGCTGGAGCACTGGGACTAGCCTGAATGCATGCCCATTTAGATCGTTCACACACAAACACTGTAAAACTCAATGATGCGCATGAAGCCACATTTGTTTTTAAACATGGTATGTGTGCCCCTCCCCTCATCCTTGCTGAAGCGGATGTTTGGCTCTCGCGTGTGTAGCCTCTCCACAAATTTATAAATGCATTTGTATTTGTAGATTGCTTTTTAGTAGATGAACTATTCATTCTTAAAGTTCATGAAGTTTTCTTTTTTTGCATAGATCACATTTCAAGGTATTTCATCCTGAAATTTTACACACATACACATAAAATCCAAATAAAAGAAGTTACCATGCAATTGTACTTCTCTATTTACTTCTTTGCACATGTCACAAATGATCAAACTTATAGATGAAATTGTACATGGATGTAAGGCACAACATAAACTATTTGCTCGAATAGTATTTTTCAAGTTTGTAAGTTTATGTTGTGCCTTGCGGATCTGGATGGTTCTTTGCACATGGGAAATGGGAAATCCAGATCACGGAAGAACCATCCAGATATGGATCCTCTCCATCCATCAAGTCATCAATGTCGTCTTAGGGGTTGTTTTCGGTCATGAATGCATTGTGGTCTTGATCGTCCACACACATATTTACGACCGGCAGGGCAAGAGTAGTTATGTCACAACGCTCATTGATATGCATAACCCAGTACATTGTACGTAGGTGTTAGGACAAATTTTTTTCAATGATTTGTTTATAAACATGGTATGTGCCCCCACCCCACCCCGTGCGGTAGCGGACGTTTGGCTCTCGGGTGTTAGGACAATGAATGCATGCCCATCTTGATCGTTCACACACACACATCGTAACACTCTCTTATGTGCAGGAAGTCAGATTTATTTTAAAACATGGTATGTGCGCCCCCTCCCTCTTCCATGCTGACGCGAATGTTTGGCTCTTGCGTGTGTAGCCTCTTCACCAATTTATATATGCATATGTATTTATGGATTGCTTTTTAGTAGATTCACTATTCATCCTCAAAGTCCACGAATTTGTCCTTTTTTCACACATCGCATTTCAAGGTATTTCATCCTGAGATTTTACACATATAGACGTAACATCTGAATAAAAGAAGTTACCGTTCAACTGCACTTCTCTATTTACTTCTTTGCACATGTCACAAATTATCGTATTTTTAGATGAAATTTTACAGCTATGCAAGGCATAACATAAACTATTTGCTTGAATAGTATTTTCAAGTTTGTAAGTGTACTACTCCCTTCTTCCCAAAATATCATACGCGCTTGACTTTGCACGGTCATTGATGCACGGCTTTGACCACTACTATATATCAAGGTACATTGTTTGAAAATGTATAAATGGCATGGGTGTATTTGCCTTACGAAACAATTTTATTTAATATGAACATATATTAATTTTATAGACATACAATACGTGAAAATTATAGTAAAAGTTATACAATAAAGACCAGAAAAGTCAATTAGCGCGTTATATTTTGGAAAGATGGGAGTAGCTTAGTAGCTTTTTTCACGGGAGGCGGTGTGAAGCATGGGAAACGGGAAATAGCATACCACCATCCAGATCACGGAACAACTATCCAGATATGTATCTTCTCCATCCATCAAGTAATCAATGTCCTCTTGGGGGTAGTTTCCGGCCATGAATGCATGGCGGTCTTGATCGTTCACACACATATTTTCAACCAGCAAGGCAAGAGTAGTTATGTCAGAACGCTCATTGATATGCATGACCTGGTACATTGTACATACATGTTAGGACAGATATTTTTTTTCAAAGATTTGTTTGTAAACATGGTACATGTCCCCACCCCATCACGTGCGGATGCGGACACTTGGCTCTCGGGTGTTAGGACAATGAATGCATGCCATCTTGATTCTTCACACACAGACATCGTAACACTCAATGATGTGCCTGAAGTCAGGTTTGTTTTTAAACATGGTATGTACGCCCCCTCCCCTTCCTTCCTGAAACGGATGATTGGCTCTCGCGTGTCTAGCCTCTCCACCAATTCTGACATTCATATGGATTTGTAGATCACTATCTTCTCCATTCATCAAATTGTTCTTATCACAGTGGTTGTTCCCAGTCATGAATTCATGCACGTCTTGATCGCTCACACACCAACATCATGTTTATTAACCAGCGGGCCAAGAGTAGTTATCTCACAACACCCATTATGATATGCACCAACCCCGATAGTACGCACATGTTTGCATAATGAATTGTTTTCAAACATGCATAGTATGTCCCCCCCCCCCCCCCCCCCCCCCCCCCGCGTCCTCCTCCGAAACGGCCGTTTGGCTCTCTTGTATGTGGCCTCCACACCAAATTTATATGGATTTGTAGATTGCTATGTTCACCGTTAAAAAATGCATGGTCCATTACTCAAAATTTGCCATGAACCAGAAACTATAATTGCCATGGTGAATAACTTAAATTGCCATGATACATGCACAAAAAAATTGCCATGGTTCATATATATAAAATAAATAATTTTCATGGTCAAAATACTAAAATTGCCATGATCCATGAATTAAGTTTGCTGTTGTTAGTTACTAAAAATTGCCATGGTCCATTAATAAAATTTGTCGTGAGAAGTAGTTGAAATAAAATTGTAGTCTCTAGAAGAAAAATAACTGAAATATATCATGGCAACTTTAGTGTAAACACTATGGCAACTTCAGTGTAATATGATGGAAACTTTTGGCCAAAAAAAAGTCGTTGAAACATATTAATATGGAATCTAGTTTTGAAGATCTAGTCAAGACGGATTTAATGATGAAAACGGGTTTTAAATCAGAAATTTTATTTAAGAGATGAACATTTTTAAGTCTAGAACACACAAAAAAATCCGCTAATGTCATACTGTTTGATGTGGCAAAATAGATGATAATGGAGGCGTTTGGACCATGTTATTTCATGCTACACATGTGGCACTTATCATTTGGGTTTAACTTTTCCCCTGAACTAGTATAAGGAAATTTTTAGTTTTGTAAGAGATACAAAATTAGTACAATGAATTTCTCGAATTTCTCAAAAGTTGTATCGGGAATTCACATTTTACCACTTAAGCATTGACTTTAAAACCATTGGCTGAATATTTTTCTAATACTTGACACAGGAAAAAAAGTATGCAACCCTCATGCGTATATGGAGAAAAAAACTAGTAGTACACGGTTACACCAGAAAAGTTTATTTTTTTTAACACAGTATAAATCGTAAATTCCCACATACACACCATACACTCACCCTAGTATGAACGCGCGCATGCACACTCTACCCCTATGAGCACCTCGAATGTACAACATCTCGAGGTTGACAAAGTTACCACAACCGTCTCAATGGAAACGTCTCCTCCCACTAAACGAACATCTTTGAAAAGCCTAAAATAAATTTTAAAAATGCGAGCAGCAGTGCCAAGTCCAAGACTTAAACCCTGATGGGCTAGTTTCACTACAAATAACCTAACCATCTGAGTTATGCAGAGATACGAAGAAAAAAAGAGGTCAAACCAAATGTTCACTTTTTTCGTGAAAAGGGAGGATTGCAAACTTTCCTGTGTTCCACGGTTGCTTTTTCCTTTGTTCAAAACACATAAAAGACATTTAATCCTATGAAACGGTCTCTTTCCATTTCTCTTGCAGATTTCCTTTGGCCCGAAAGATGCATAAAATTGGACCAAGTTGTTTTGTGAATAGGGCCCAGACTTATATTGAAATTAAGCTATGGTACAACTCACTCCAGAAAGAAACGAACCGACTCACCACACATACCAGATCGAGATGAGGGCGTGCTGCCATCGCGCCGCTCCCTTCCAGAGCAGGAAGGGAACCATGGATGAGCTCATGGATTAATGACAGATGGGAAGTATTCACCTTCGATCCAAACAGACCAGCACACAGGAATGATGGATCAACAACGCATCACCACATGCGCCGGTTTGATAGGTCTCGCCGTTCAGACACTACCGACGGCGAAATCCAATAGATCTGAAGATCAGCAGCAAGCCGGAATAACCAGTAACCCATATCCACCAACAAAGACAACAAGTACCTCACCTTCATGTAGAAATTTGGTGCATTATTGTTTGCCCCCATCGCCACCACTGGAGTCAAAGAGATGGATGGCAGAAACTACACAACTAGGCTAGAAGAAACTACCCTATCGTACACAGGTCCACCTGGCCAGACCAGTTTCCTCTCCTCCCATGTCGACGGTGAGGCCGTCCGGAGAAGAGAACGATGCGGATCTAGCCGGTAGAAATGGATCGCCTTTCGTGTTCGCCTGGGCAACCAAAGCGAGACCAACACATCAACATTTGGGCTTTGTCAAATTGGACCAAGTTTCTTGAGGAGATCTCAAGCGCGTCCATCCAACCACTTCACTCTCTTCACCTGGCGGTAGAGAGGCGGCAGTTCTTGTCTTGTTTGGACGCCAACGAGCGCGGTGATCTCCACCCCTCTCTGTCCGCTGCTCCGACGGCTGGAAGAGGGGGGTGGGCTCCCGTTTCTCTCCCTATTGGTCCATAGGTATTAGTGTTTCATCTTTGTCTAGTAGTGCAAGTGGTGAGGTTGGTGCTGTGTCAAATAAGGTGCTATCTTCTCCATCCATCAAGTCCGCGTCATCTCAGTGGTTGTACCTGATCTTGAAAGCATGCCCGTCTTGATCGTTCACACACAGACATTGTATTTGTTAACCGGCTGGCCAAGAGTTATTATGTCACAGTATTCATTGGTATGCATGAACCTAGATTGTACGTGTATGTTTGGAAAACTAGATGACCCAGACGTTCCAATGGATATTTGTAGAAACTTCTATCGTCGTCGTATATTTCTGCAATGGATGTTTGACAAGCTTTATGCCACATGAAGTAAACGATTGCATGATAGGCATTCAATCCTTCGTCGTAGATGTTTGAAACTTTGATCTACAAAGCGACAATATTCCTTAACCCGGATGCTAGAGTACAATACAAATTGTTATTTTAGGTGGACCAAACAACTGCGGCACTCCTAAATACAAACTATCTAAATTCATCATATGTGCCCTCAGTTGCCGGTTGAAATGGACTTATAAAAAATAATCTCATAGTAGCGCATGAGAAGGCAAAAGTTATATTTTGATCCCTAGCACAAATGCACCCAGATGATCAACAAAATCGAAAAAAATAGTTAAAAAATTCAAAAAAACTGAAATTTTTTCGTGTTAAACTTTGACAATTTTTTTGTATGCTTGCGAATTTTCAGAACGAAATGACATTCGTGGAAGTCATGGCAGAAAAAGTAAAATCAGCACTGAAAATGTTTTCAAAACTAGCAATTTTTGGAACAATTTTGTTTTGTTTTACCACCACTTCCACGAATGTCACTTCGTGCTGAAATTGTGCCAGCAGGAAAACATTTGTCAAAGTTTGACAAAAAAACAAATTTAGAATTTTATACCTTTTTACTATTTGTTTCGATTTTACTGCTCATTATGGAGCATTTGAGCTCAGGAGCAAATACTCTACGTTCATGAGAAGGGAACTATTGATGGACTGAAGGTGGCATGCATGTAATTACTCCGGTGATGCGGCATACCTACATGTGCTCTAAAAGAAACTATCTCTCGTTTGGTTTGCACTGGAGAGAAATGCATGGAATTTGGATTTGCATATCGCTAGCTTGTCCATCCAGCAAGTCATCATCGTGTCGGTGGTTGTTTGCGGTCATGAATGCATGCATGTCTTGAGCGTTCACACACAACCGCCCTAATATATTCAACCGCTAGGTCAAGAGTAGTTAATATCATCACAACACCCACGATATGCATGACCCCAGATTGTATGTACGTGCTCGAACAATTAGATTAGATCGTGGTTGGCATGACTTAGAGCATCTACGGCCGTACTCTCCAAATTGATCAGACAGACACACGACCATTGATCCAATAAGAGGAAGAAGAAAAAAATAACTCAACGGGACCCCTCAAAGCCTTCTTAAACACCCAGGCTGTTCGGCACTTCTCATATATGGAGCAATATGAGAAATGCCCGGACGACTCCCGTCAATGGACCTGCGTCCGTCACATAGAATTTGGCCCACCAATGATCATCTTTTCTCATATTCTTTTTAAGTTTTTCTCTTCTTTCTCTTTTTTCATCTCCATCAATCACATGCATATGACCGGACGTAAAGGGGGAAAGTAGGGACTTGGCTGTGGAAATAATAATTGAAGGCATGACCGGTCACTGTCCGTGGACACCCATGGCGCGTCCACAGACGTTTGAGGGGCCGGATTAGGTGTATCCGGTTTTAGATGTTCTTACCTTCTATCTTCATCAACACTTTCCAGCTAAACATCCAACTGAAAAACTTCCCCTCCGATGCAACATAGAGACCCATGTTGAAGCTAGGGGATATTATAGGCTACGGAGAAAAATCAAGGGGAAGAAATAGGAGGGAAATAGATCCATATATAGTGCTATAGCAAAACTCCATGAAATTACTCTTTCTCGGCTGTCACGGAATTGAAAGAGAAACCTAACCAAGGTCACTAACTTTTAGCTAGCTAGCAGGGGCAATGCTAGACCCACGAATTATGTGTTACATGCCTTACGTAAATAGCAACGTGGAGCATCATTAGTGGATCATTAGGGGGACAGGGCCCACCCCCTGAAAATCAGGGGGGTGAGAAGACTAGATAGGCAGTTTACGTAGGTTTTCGTAGCTGGTTATGTAGATGTAGGATTATCGAGCTAGCAAAACTAGTCAAGTGTACTTTTTCTCTCTCGATAAAGGGCGCTTTTATTAACTCAGAATGTAGCATCAAGTGAATACAAATCATGATGAATAATACCCGACCTCTGCATAGTTATGATGCACACTGCCAAACACAGTCTGAAAAAAAGATAAAAGCTTGCATATCGGCACCAGTAGAGTAAAAAAGGACATTCAATGTGCCTATATCAAAAGAGGGGAAGGAGGATCTCTGCCGGAGTACCGGCGGCGGCATACTTCTTCATGGCGAGGCTCGCGCGGTTCCAGCCAGCTGCAAGATCGGGACGACGCGGCTTCCAGTGAAAATCGTGCCTGATTGAGGTCTTGGCGGACGATGGTGGAATCTCCGAAGTCGTTTTCTTCTCGAGGCATCGCCGTTGCAGGTCACGTCAACTCAATCAGGATGTTCCGGGGGAAACCCAAGATCTGGGTCTACCGGATCGGATGATGACGACGCCTTCGGTCTCCCTCTTAGGGTATAGCTTTGGAGCAAGTGCTGGCTGGAGGGGACAAGAGCAGGAGCGGTGTTACATCTACCGCAAGGTCGAAGGCGGAACTCGGCGGCATGGCGCGGCGGAGATTCGACGACGGGCGCGTGTGGATGGACACGTGCATGATGGTTGTATCATGTGGCGTCACAGTGACATCGATGGCAGTATTGCCCGATGAGGTTGATACGTTCATCACTCCTGAAGGTGGGACAATGAAAGATGGTGGTTGTTGATCCTAGAGTTGCGCACAGAGGGTCTAGCTAGTAAACCAGACGGAGGTAGTAACATCGATGGATGACCCATCTTAAGTCTTGACCATCCCCTGCCTTGTGATGACGTACAGTCGGTGACGTCGACGATGCTGCAATGAAAATCTTTTGTGACAATACTGCTGCAATTGCCTTGGCAAAGGAATCCAAATTTCACAAGAGGACCAAGCACATCAAGAGACGCTTCAATTCCATCCGAGATCAAGTCCAGGTGGGAGACATAGAGATTTGCAAGATACATACGGATCTGAATGTTGCAGACCCGTTGACTAAGCCTCTTTCACGAGCAAAACATGATCAGCACCAAGACTCCATGGGTGTTAAAATTATTACTGTGTAATCTAGATTATTGACTCTAGTGCAAGTGGGAGACTGAAGGAAATATGCCCTAGAGGCAATAATAAAGTTATTATTTATTTCCTCATATCATGATAAATGTTTATTATTCATGCTATAATTGTATTAACCGGAAACATAATACATGTGTGAATATATAGACAAACATAGTGTCACTAGTATGCCTCTACTTGACTAGCTCGTTGATCAAAGATGGTTGAGTTTCCTAGCCATAGACATGAGTTGTCATTTGATTAACGGGTCACATCATTAGGAGAATGATGTGATTGACTGGACCCATTTCGTTAGCTTAGCACTTGATCGTTTAGTTTACTGCTATTGCTATCTCCATGACTTATACACGCTCCTATGACTATGAGATTATGCAACTCCCGAATACCGGAGGAACACTTCGTGTGCTACCAAACGTCACAACGTAACTGGGTGATTATAAAGGTGCTCTACAGGTGTCTCCGGTGGTGTTCGTAGAGTTGGCATAGATCGAGATTAGGATTTGTCACTCCGATTGTCGGACAGGTATCTCTGGGCCCTCTCGGTAATGCACATCACTATAAGCCTTGCAAGCAATGTGACTAATGAGTTAGTTGCGGGATGATGCATTACGAAACGAGTAAAGAGACTTGCCGGTAACGAGATTGAGCTAGGTATTGAGATACCGACGATCGAATCTCGGGCAAGTAACATACCGATGACAAAGGGAACAACGTATGCTATTATGCGGTTTGACCGATAAAGATCTTCGTAGAATATGTAGGAACCAATATGAGCATCCAGGTTCCGCTATTGGTTATTGACCGGAGACATGTCTCGGTCATGTGTACATAGTTCTCGAACCCGTAGGGTCCGCACGCTTAAAGTTCTGTGACGATCGGTATTATGAGTTTTTGTGTTTTGATGTACTGAAGGTAGTTCGGAGTCCCGGATATGATCACGGACATGACGAGGAGTCTCGAAATGGCCGAGACGTAAAGATCGATATATTGGACGACTATGTTTGGACACCGGAGTGTTTCGGGAGGTTTCGGACATATACCGGAGTACCGGGGGTGTCGGGGATATACCCCGCGGCGTAACCCGGCCGGAAGTATAACCTGGCCGGACTTGGCGACTCACTAAGTGACCCGCCCGAGCCTGGCGACTCATGGGTGACCCGGCGAGCGGGTCAGAGGAACGACAAGACCCGGTGGCCCAGAAGGCGGTTTATGGAAGGTCGGTTCATGTTATGGTGGGCCGGTTTATGAGCAAAGCACAAGGAATATTCTCCTACAAAGGAAGCAAGACTAGGACTCCACTTGTAATAGAGTAATCGTAATCCAACTAGGACTGGTCATGTAAACCGCCTCTCTAACTTATATAAGGAGGGGCAGGGCTCCCCAAAGTGGGACAAGCAAGAAGAAATAATCTCTAGGGCTAGACACAAAGAGCCGGTTCACCGGCGACTCTCACATGATCATAATGAGACCTAGCCACAAACATCATGTAGGGTTGTTACCGGATGATGTTTCCCGGGGCCCGAAGTTGTCTAAATATTTGTCTTGCGTGTTGCGTCTCTCGATTCCGCTCAACCCCTCTCAAGCTACCACATAGATGCGTTGGCCTCACGACTAAGTCCTCACTAGGACATCTGCCGTGACAAAACCACGACAGGGGGGTTACCGGAACCCCCCGGGAGTGTAATGGGCCTATTGGGACTTAGTGGAGAAGAGGAGGGGTGGCCAGGGCAGGCCGCGCGCCCCCTCCGCCTCTAGTCCGAATTGGACAAGGAGGGGGGGGGGGCGACGCCGCCCTTTCCTTCCCCCTCTCTCCTTCCCTTCCCCCTTCTCCTACTCCTACTAGGAAAGGAGTCCTACTCTCGGTGGGAGTAGGACCCCCCCCCTTGGCGCACCCTCCTCCTTGACCGGCCGCCTCCCCCCTAGCTCCTTTATATACGGGGGCAGGGGGCACCCCAAGACACAACAATTGATCATTGATCTCTTAGCCGTGTGCGGTGCCCCCCTCCACCATAATCCACCTCGATCATATCGTAGCGGTGCTTAGGCGAAGCCCTGCGTCGGTAACTTCATCAACACCGTCACCACGCCGTCGTGCTGACGAAGCTCTTCCCGGAAGCTCTACTGGATAGCGAGTTCGCGGGATGTCACCGAGCTGAACGTGTGCTGAACGCGGAGGTGTCGTCCGTTCGGTACTGAGGATCGGTCGATCGTGAAGACGTACGACTACATCAACCGCGTTGTCATAACGCTTCCGTTTACGGTCTACGAGGGTACGTAGACGACACTCTCCCCTCTCGTTGCTATGCATCACCATGATCTTGCGTGTTCATAGGATTTTTTTTTGAAATTACTACGTTCCCCAACAAAGAGGAGGAGCGGTGTTACATCTACCGCAAGGTCGAAGGCGGAACTCAGCGGCATGGCGCAGCGGAGATTCGACGACGGGCGCATGTGGGTGGACACGTGCATGATTGTTGTATGGTGTGGCGTCGCGGTGACATCGATGGCAGTATGGTCCGACGAGGTGGATACATTGATCACTCCTGAAGGTGGGACAACGAAAGATGGTGGTTGTTGATCCTAGAGTGGCGCGCAGAGGGTCTAGCTAGAACCGTTGATTCTCTCGACCGGTTTGCCAGTGGGTGGCTTGTTTTTTTAAGAATCAACGGGGGTGGGGGAGGGTTCCCCCACCTGAATTGCGGGCAGCTTGTTGAGGCCACTGGAATAGATGTAGTGTGCTGATATGCGGTTAGGGCACATCATCAAGATTGTTGTTGTAGCGACAGTAGTTGCTAGGAAGGTGGCTTCGGATTGATCCATGCATTTGTTTTGTTGGGTTCTGTGCAATAATATAGTAAATTATTGTATGCATCACTTTGTTGCAGAGGCAGGGATATTCCTCCTCGAAAAAATGGGGTCCAAATTGCATGCAATTTGTTGACACATGCCCTTGGATATTGAGTGCTCATCAGTGAGAGAAGAACCATCACCGAAGACGGGGTGGCGGCTGCTACGTCGAAGGGGATTGGCCAATATGAGCCAAAGGTGTCTCCAGGCGGACGGCCGGTGTCGATGAAGACGGAGACCGCAGGGATAGCGAACCACATGTGGACGACGGTGCCTCAGCTGTCACTGTAGTCACTGTAGTCCTATGTATGTAAAATGCTACTATCTCCGTCCTGGTTTACTAGTTCTTATCGTATACGGGGTCATGTTTTAACCATAATTTTAACTAACAAAATAAATGTTATACATAGCACAAATAATACCGATGAAAACTACATTGAAATACGAATCCAACATTATAAGTTTCGATGACATGCATTAATATTTTACTAGTTAAATATGTGGTTAAATTTGAACCTAAAATACGATGGGGAATAGTAAACCAGACGGAGGTAATAGTAACATCGATGGATCACCCATCTTAAGTCTTGAAACCATCCCCTGCCTTGTGATGACGTACAGTCGGTGACGTCGACGATGCTGTAATGAAACGATCAGTGGATCCAACTATAAATAAATCAGGCATCCGAGGGGAGGGACTATATCATCCAACCACACTTTTCCGTTTCTTCCATTACACAGCATAATAATATAATAATGGGGGAGAGCCGCGGCAGCATCTTCTTCTTCGGGACCTACAGGCCACCTGTGCCCCTGGACATCTTCTCCTGCCCGGCTGATCCGCCGCCGTCATCTGCCGAGGACGAGCTTCTCCTCACCGACGACGCGTCGTACAACCAGAACGGCCGGCCCGTCCCGCCGGCGGCGCTCAAGGAGATCCTGGGTTTCCTGCGCAAGACGAACCCCGAGCTGGCCTCCGACTGCGGCGCCACCCTGGAGGACGTGGACGCGGGCCACGTCACCGGCATGGTTTTCGTCTCCGAGAGGGACCGCGGCCTTGAGACGCTGCACCTAGCCCTGCGCCGCTCCACCGGCGGCGAGGTGAAGGTGCTGAGCCTGCTGGGCGACATCTATGGCTTGGACGATTTAGGCGTGCGCATGGAGGACAGCGGCTGCATCGCCGGCGGCTACATGGTGGATGGCGTCACCGTGGGCCACTCACTCGTCTACGTGTCCACGAAGGAGGAGGTGAAAGCCCGGCGCACCCCGTGGACCGTGGTCTACAGGACCGACCTTGCCGATGGCAAGACCGAGCGCCTCACTCCACAAGGCCAGTACGATCTGAGCCCGGCCGTGTCGCCGTCCGGGAAGATGGTGGCGGTGGCCAACTTCCAGAAGAGCGAGTGGAACGGCGAGATCGAGAACCTCAAGACC
The DNA here is from genome assembly GCF_018294505.1 of Triticum aestivum. Taxonomy (NCBI): domain Eukaryota; kingdom Viridiplantae; phylum Streptophyta; class Magnoliopsida; order Poales; family Poaceae; genus Triticum; species Triticum aestivum. The sequence continues at coordinate 560,743,843 of NC_057808.1, read as the reverse complement.
GACATCGTGATCATGGAGGTGCACTGGCGAGGGCTGGGGGGCGATGGCCGCAGGCGTGTGATCAAGGACGCCGGCTGGCCGACCTGGGGCAGCGATAACGTCATCTTCTTCCACCGAGGGTTCGACAAGACGCCGCCCACCAACACCGCAGACTGGGCCGTGTTCCGATACGACCTCGCGGCTCACAGGGAAGAGCGGGTCACCCCGGTGGGCATCGACGCCATGACTCCGGCGGCCATCAGCGAGACCAGAGTGGCCGTGGCGACCGTCCGACAGAAATCCAAGCAAGTCGAAATGATGGTGGAGCGCGTGATGGATCAGTACCGGCACGTGGAGATCTTCGACACGACAACCCCTTCGTGCAAGCCGCCCTCTGTACAGATCACCCAGAGGATGAGGCCGTTGGGAGACCACTACAACCCCTTCGTGCTCGATGGCGGCAGACGCATCGGCTATCACCGATGCAGAACTGACAAGCTCACTCCGCACGTACGTCCTATATATACTCATTATTTAGTAGTACTCCCTTCGGTTTTTTAGTCTGCATATAAGATTTAGTCAAAATCAAAATTTACAAAGTTTGACTAACTTTATAGAAATAAAATCAACATCTACAATACTAAAGTTATATTTATGAAAATTAATTTGATCATACATCTAATAATATTGATTTCATAGTGTGAATGTTAATATCTTTTTTTTACAAAGCTAGTCAAACTTTATAAAGTTTGACTTTAAACAAATCTCATATGCAAACTAAAAAGAAACGGAGGGAGTAGTGTATTTACTTCACTCCTAATTGCTTGCTTGATTATATTGTGTCAATCGATCTCTATATATGTCGTCTATCTATCTCTCGAAACAGGCTTTTGCCCCGCTTTATATATGCCGTCTATCTATCTAATCAATTAACGTAATTAACTCTCTATTATTAATTATCTGTGCATGCATTACTGAAGCTGGCTAGTATTTCAAAAAAGTAAACAAAACAAAATTAGCTAACCGAACACGATCTGTATGTATAGGGTGAGCAGAAAAGCATCGAGAAGAGGTTTGACAAGGTGCAGTCGGGCGAATCGGAGGTCGGGCTGTATAGGGTGACGGGCGTGTTCCCGTCCATCTCCAAGAACGGCAAGAAGCTGGCCTTCGTGGACAACGAGTTCCAGGCCGTGTGGCTGGTGGAGGCCGACAGCGAAGCCGCCCCGCGCATCGTCTACAAGGCCAAGTCCAACAAGAGCGTCTTCTCCACGTCGTGGAACCAGAACGACGAGCTGGACACGCTCTACGTCTGCGAAGGCCCGGCTTTCAGCATCGAGAAGCCGGTGCAGATCATCAGGATCCCCAACGTGTCCACCCACGACCCCGAGGAGCACAAGTTGAAGTCGTTCGCCCTCACCGACCACAAGTACAACTGCGCCTTCCCGTCCACCAACCCGGAGGGGACCAAGCTCGTGTTCCGCTCCAGCAGGGACAGGGTCCAGGGAGGGAAGAGGGAGGACAAGAACCTCTTCATCATAGACGCGGAGAAGGGGGAGTACGCTGGCGTGGACCAGCTCACCAATGGGCCATGGACAGACACCCACTGCAGCTGGTCACCCAGGGAAGGCTGCGACTGGATCGTCTTCTCCTCGAGCCGCGGTAAGCCGGGTGGCGCGCCGGCGTCCGACCACGGCTTGGACTCGGGCTACTTCTCCGTCTACCTGGTGAACGCCAAGGACATGGCCGAGGGCGTGGTGCCGGTGCGGGTGATCCACAGCGCGCCCACCATCGCAGGGCACGTGAACCACCCCGTGTTCAGCCCGGACATGATGAGCATCGTCTTCACCGCCGACCTCGCTGCCGTCTCCGTCGACCCCATCTCTATGCCGCACTTCATGCACTCGGTCAGGCCCTACGGCGACATCTTCTCCGTCGAGCTCCTCGACAGGGAGGACATGGCCAAGAACAAGGACATCCACAAGTACCACCGGATCACGCACAGCCGCTACGAGTACTCCACGCCTACGTGGTCGCCCCACACCGACGGCGAGCAAGATCCCAACACCAGGTGGAAGATGCTGGAGAGAGTCCCGTACATCACGCCACGGTGCCCGTACGCGCGCGGCCAACATGGCGAGAAGGAGGGCTGGCACATGACCGGCCACCTCATCATAGACAAGAGGTCCTGCTGATTCTGAATCACCAGCCCCAGTCCATCACTCTCCGGCCGTTTCGTTTCCATCTGCCTACAAAATCACGCGCGCTTGTTCTTCTGGCCATACTTTCATTTGTACTACTCCACGTCCAACTCTCTTCTCTTGTCGTAGCTTCATGCATGCACGCATGCATCCAGCTAGCAGTTTTCTTTCCCATGCACGTACGCACGCATGCAATTAATAAATGGCTGTGTCTACTAGTAAGTGTGACATTGTTATGTTACATGGAAGTTTGTTTTCCGTGTGCCTTCTCGGTACAGCCCGCTCCGCTAACAGTTTTTCTTTTCATCCAGCATGCTAGCTCCCGCACGCACGCATCTACTTTCTTTTTATCCGACTTTTTTTTAGACAATCTCGCGAAGTTTTTATTTAACTCGTCACAATGTTTACAGGGACGAAAGAAAGGTCATCCGGATTGCCTAACCACATACGGCGGCCAACCCCAAGTGATAAAGTATGCTTGGCTAAATTGTGAGCCTCGGTATTCGAGCTCCTAAACTCATGGCTGAAAGAGCAAACTAAGAAAGAACTAGAACGGTCTGTTATCTCTCGGATTATAGCTCCATAGCTAGCCGCACTCTTGTGCTTGATATCATCAATGACGATCTTGCAATCAGAAGCTACAAGAATCCTACGCTCATATAGGTCGTCTGCCAATGCAAGTGCTTCCCGCACGGCAAGAGCTTCTAGTGCTATAGGATCATTAGTTCCGATGAAGGTGACAGTGGAAGCGCCTATGAACAGTCCGTCGCGGCCTCTGCAGACTGTTGCGACAGTTCCACCGGAACTGTTTCCCAGAAGTGCAGCGTCCACGTTTATTTTAACCAGGTTCTCAGGTGGAGCTATCCAACGGGTCGGCCTTGCCTGGGCAGCCACTTGCTCACCTCGTGGCTTCTTCAACATCTGCAGCTCGTTGACGAAAGAGTTTACAAATGCATTGGTCGCAAAAGGAGTCTGGTATATATCCTCATATATCACTTTCCTTCTCGAACTCCAAATCTCCCAAAGAGTGACGTCCAGCCGAGTGAACTCAGTGTGGTTTAGCAAGATTTGCATATTAAACAACCATCTCCTTGCATTTGGGTTAGTGTCGATGCTCATATGTTCAACCAGCGACTCAGGTGGTAAAGCCCAAACGCTCCTCGCCATGGTGCACTCCCGAAGTGCGTGTGTCGCCACGAGTCAGCCGCGCCACACAGCCGGCATGCCAGCGAGTCAGCCATGTGGCGATGATGGAGGAGATCATTTGTAGGAATTGATTACCTCGCTAGACGCCAAAGGAAAACTCGAATTTTACTTGGCACCTGGGTGCACCACAAAGAAGACCAGCCATTGCTCTCAACAGTACTAGATGGCCCCTCCGTTTGATGCAGCCAATTTTCCCGTGTTAGCTTGGTGTTTTGAATCATCCTCTAGGCTGATCGCACAGTGATGTTTCCCGGATCCTCCTTGCTCCATGCCCAGAAATCATCAACTCTTCTTGTACACAAAGGTATTTTGAGAATTGCTTCGGCGCCAATTGGTATGAAAACTGTTATCTAGTCCCTCCTTCCAAGAAGAGGTGGCTTGCTCAATCAACTCATGCACCCGTGTCGGTGGATCAGCTACCAGTGAAGTTATAGGCCGAAGTATGTCCTGCCTCGGGATCCAGTTATGTTCCCATATAAGGGCGTCTTCTCCGGTCCCTATCCTCCGGATCACACCCTGTTTCATCATGTCCCTCCATAACTCTGCTGTAAAATAGGTGCGTACCTGGGCCGAAAAGTCCTTTTTGGTCAGCAGTAGGCCGAAAAGTCCTTTTTGGTCACCAGTAGGCCGAAAAGTCCCTGGGGCCCACCTTTTTACATGAACGGGTGGACGAAACTGCATGGCTCCGCTCTTCGGCTTATGTTAGGCCGAAAAGGTTTTTTTTACTTGTGAATGTTGTGCAACCATTGCCCATCCCGCCATATGTTCCCGCCACCCGTTTCCCGCCAACCCCTTCCCGCCATAAGTTCCCACCAACCCTTTCCCTTCATACCGAAGTCGTTCTTTCCCGCCATTTTCTCCATCCATAGATACTGACTCAGAGATGCGAATAGTCTAAAACTAACATAGATAACCATATCACTGTGGGGGGCGACGACGAATCTGGGTCTTCCTCGGGCGAGGACCGGAAGGCGATAAGCGCTGAGGCGGTGCACGATGCTCACGATAACCACGACCATAGATAACCTCGTCTGTCACTGTCTGTGTTCCCTGCGACGGTGGTGGTGGTGGAGTGTTTAACACTGTCTGCGAGAAGTCATAAGTGTTTGCATCTTGGTCATCATTATCCCCGTCGCCCTCTAAGAACGAAGCACCACCACTAAGCATCGGTGACTGCATTGAATGCATGAACGGTTGCGACTGGTTGCCGCCTGCGGTAAAGTAAAACATGTAAAATTGATACAAATGCATGAACAATGCATGAACGAAGCACCACCACTAAGCATCAGTGACTACACAGAATGCATGAACGGTTACTACAACGTTGAAAAGAATGTAGTAAGTAGTGTTACCTACTTCCATCTGCTGATGCCAGTAAGCGCTCCCTGGTTGTGAAGGAGGTGTCTGATGCCAGGAAGAGCTCCCTGGTTGTGAAGGATGAGGTTCTGAACGGTGCACAGAGGGTCGTGGTTCTGACTGGTGCACAGAGGGTCGTGGTTCTAACTGGTGCACAGAGGGTCGTGGTTGCAATATGACGAAGTACGGGAGTAAAACTGAGGTTGCAATATGACGAAGTACGTAGAGTAAAACCTAAAATTCTGTCATTTTCTGAAACATATGGAACGATACTAACATATCCTCGCATGCAGGCGTACATCGACAAATTCAGAAGAGAGCTACCTGTTGTGCTTGTCGATTCACCCTACAACAAAATGAAATACAGGAGTAGGTTCAAGCAGTACCATGCTAGGCAATCGGATGCAGCTGCGGTTGAAGACGACGAGGATGCCAGCAGTTAGTCCAGCATTGTGGTCCATTCTTACATGTGGAGTGTACACTTGGCCATAAAGCGATAGAGTAGGGTGTGGTTGGGTTTTAGTCCCGAAGAAGGTTTCCTAGCCGTGTTCTTAGTCCATTGCACATGAGTCAAGTTGTAAAACTTCAATAATATTGGTTACTATATTTTGCTTGAAATAAATTTGGTCTCTACGGGATCTCGTAGAAATCTATATTTGCTTTTTACTACCATGTGACAGTAATGGTGCCTGGGGCAACCCTAGAAGAATAATGGATTATGATATGTCTATTTTCATACGAGAGAAAAAATTATTAAAGCATGAGCATAGCCTCACAACAGAAGTCAAAAATACTGCCTGATTCAACACGCCATCCCAGCTATGTCTCGTAGGCAGGCCACAAAGCCAAAAAAATAGAGCATAGGATAACAAGAGTAAAAGCACGTACCATAGGGGGCCTCTGCAGGTGCTGCAACGCTGAATTGAAGCGATCACCTTCAGGAGCACAGTGGTGTGGCCATGGTACATCCATCCTGCCTCAGGGAATCACATAGCATGTTCTGTCATAGCCCTGCAAAACAGAGGGAAAATTACTACTTGTACTAACCTTGTCAAGTGTGTGCATGTAACAAATGTTGGACATAACTAAACACGGAAGAATGAAATGCAACATATGGAAGAATCGAATGCTCATTCCTTTCTCTCTGCCTTTTGCGAGGACCATTACTCTCCCTTTAACAAGGCTAAAACATCATAATAAGACTTAACAGCAATCTTGAAAAGGTGGATATCCCATGTGAATCTAATTTTTCATATAAAGCACATGCCAAGTCTGTTGATCCCAGTCCAGCAATTGCACAAGAAGAAGCGAGCATCATAAATATTGAGCAACATAAGCTATGAATTGTTTATAGTACATTCCAAAATTAATAGCTTGTCATCTCTATTGATCTCCAAATCTCACCTATCAGCCAAATTGAAAGAATACATGTTGAATGCAACGATTGAACGTTCGTAGATCAAGCAGTCGGGGCTGGACGAATGGGGCTGGCCGTCGAGGCCGGCGGCCGGCTTCATCTAGTCCCGCAGAACATGATCCATACCCAACCACCTTGCCATCGGACGAGATGCATGGCCAGATCAAAGCTGCAGCCATGGCTGAGAAATGATATGTAGAGGACGCAGACAACCAATTGGGGTGTGGGAAAGAGGTTGCCTATAACCTTGTGGCTATAGGCACCCGCATGGAGGACCGGGAGGTGGGATGGCGCCGACTCTTCGCCGGCGGCCGCCGCGGGGAGGGCAGTGGGCCTCCTCTCGTGTTCGTTGAAAAGGTCGTGCGAGATCGCGAGGGAATTGGGATGGAGGAAGGGAGGGGCCGCGACGCGCGGCTAGATCCTGCCGGCGACGAGGGAGGGAGGGGCCGCGACGAGCGGCTAGATCCTGCCGGCGAGGATTAAAACCGTAGTTGCGGCGAGGAATAAACCCTAGCGAACGGGATAAATATCGAACCGAAAATAGCCCTGAAATTCGTACCGAGAATACCCTCGAAATATTTGGGAGGGAAAATCAGATCAGTTCGAAATATTTTTTTCTCCCGAAAATGCCCCTCGGGGTCTGATATAATACACGTGACATCAGCGTATTGCATCGGATCTGGACCGTCAAATTCGCTCCGACGGACGGTCCATATCGTCCGGATGCACTATAAAATGACTCAATAAAAATTACATCAACGCTCCTAAACCACGGATGCTGCCAAAACAAGACGACGCAACGATGAGGCCACTCACATACCGGAGCCGGCCCGACCTTACCGATGACACTAAGGAAGTCTATGTGCGTGTGCCCTTAAGGACCAGCGCCATAGAGTTGTAGTCATCGCCTTGAACCCTTGAATCAATCTGAAGAATCTGACACCAAATGTTTCCATCACATATGCACGACGAGAAACCCCAACGTCGCTGCTCCGAGGCGCTGGCACAAATATACTCCGAAGCGCTGTCTAATCCAGCCCAGCAGAAATGCTCGAAGAAAAAATGCCACCATACATCCGAGCACCGCCTCCACGAGGACTAAACTTAGAACTATATGCTAGCTAGCCAGAGCCGAGATACCAGAATTTCACTCCCGTTACTGGCAGCTGGAGCGGCAGGTAGAAGGGAGGTGAATCCATCTGCTCGTTGACGGAGTTCGATGGCAGGAAGACTTTGCCCTAGTCGCATTGCGATTATGCCGTATAAGTTGCTACTTTACAAGGAGGAAAATAGTGTCATCTTAATTATATCATAATTTTTTGTTGTGATTTATCTACATCAAAAACACAGAAATCATAATTTATTAATGGGAAATAAGTAGTCACAACAAGAGTGGGGGGAAAGGTTCATATGTAACCATCTAGACTAGTTTACGAGAAAGGTAACATATCAAGAGGGTGGGCCACTGATAAGTCGTAAAAATGGCGAGGCGTCGCCCTCGTCGAACCGACTGGCCCGGCCACCAACCAATGCACTACAAACCCTTGCTAAACCTTCACTCACACTACTACTCATCCAGTCCAACCCTCCATCCATGTGGGTGTGGCGTTGTTGTTGTTGTATGTCGGACAGCAGGCCATTCTTCTTCTTCTTCTTCTTCTTTATTGGATTACAAGGCAAGATAAGCACAAGAGCAGACCGTCTCCATCCATCCATCCACCGCCACCTGACCAACCAACTCACTCCCTCGCTCACCAATGGCAATGGAGAGTGAAAGCGACCATGGCACCGCCGTGCGTGCGTGTTGCGGTTACATACCATACGTACGTGGACCCGCCGCCGACACCAACAACATCCCAGCCCACTTCCTGACCCTCTCCCTCCTCCTTGCTCATTTCTTCTTCTTCGTCGCCGGCCTCTCTCTTCACGCGCATGCACTCCAACAGTGACGAAATACTTGCACCCTACCTACGTGCCTAGCTGCTGCGACGAGGCCGGCCGGACGTCCGTCGTGGTGCGGTGATCGGATTCGGTGATGGAGTACGTGGCCGCGGCGCGGTCTCTGACTCCGATGAGCCGCAGGACTCGCCATGCTCACCGCCTCCAGCTCGCCGCCGATCCTCCTCTGCAGGCTCCTCCTCCTCCTCCTCCTCTTCCTCCTCCGGTGAGTGCACTACTATGCTCAGTCACCTTATAGGATCATACAGCAATTAATTCACTTCACAGATAGCTAGTGTGTCAGTCAGGTGGTTTCGTTTCCTTTTCTGTTCCATCCACTGCATTCACTCAATTCAATTCAATTGGATCAAGCAAGTTCAGTTCCTCTTTTAATGGACGAATGCCTTGCAAATAAACTCGTGGGGACCAGCTAGCGGCCCATAGACGGCAAATATTATATTAGCATGGGCCAGACCCATTCACATTAGCCCATCAATGCATCAATGCGGCCCAAATTACCGTGTCCTCTTTTTCAAAAAAGAGAAACAACTTTTACCATGCCCGCTCTGCTTCTTCTGATGCTGATCCAATGTAAAGGTTCAGTTGCAGCCGACGACGGCAGGCATTGGCATTGGCAACGGCAACGGCATACAGGTGCAACAACAACACAGCCATAGGCGCATGGATCTTGAGCAAGAGGTACTACCGGTTATTCTTTCTTGTATAAAATATACTCCCTCCGTCCCATAATATAAGAACGTTTTTAACACTACACTAGTGTTAAAAACGTTCTTATATTATGAGACAGAGGGAGTAAATTATAACAACTTTTCTGAATTTACCATGTCCTTTTTTCAAAGACAAAAAACAACTTTTACCATGCGTCTATGCCCGCTCTGCTTCTTCTGACGCTGAACCAATGTAAACGTTCAGTTGCAGCCGACGACGGCAGGCATAGTCAATGGCAACGGCGCGCAGATGCAACAACAACAACAACAACAACAACAACAACAACAAAGCCAGAGGCGCATGGATCTTGAGCAAGAGGTACTGCCGATTATTCTTTCTTGTATGAAATATAAACTACAACATGCAATTTATTTTCTGCAATGCACTTCCATGAACAAATTGAAGTTTGGAGACTGAAAGTGTAAGGGAGTACGTGGGGGGGTGCAGGTGGCGGAGCTGAAGCAGCAGCTGGGCAACGAGCAGATGGTGCACCACATCCTCGAGCGCGCCCTGCACGCCCCGACCAATTCATCAAACTCGGCGCGCTCCGTGCTCCTCAACATCCCGGCCTTCATCCCGGCCAAGGCCAAGCAGCTGCTCGCCGAGCTCGTGCTCGTCGAGGAGGAGATCACGCGCCTCGAGTCCCAGATACACACCATGAAGGGCGGTCTGACCCTCTCGCAGCAGCAGCGAGCATCAATTTCAATGGCGTCCAACACGTACTCGTACCCGGCAAGTGTCCAAACCAATAATAATGGCAACGGCAACGGTAACCCGCCAAGTATCTACACTAACGAGAGCAGTGGCAATGGTCGTGTCAGCAATGGAGGAACAGCTAAAACACCGGGTAACACCCCGACGGCACACTCGGCTCAGGCGTCGGCTCGTCATGGCAGCAACAATGTCAATGGAGGAGCTACGATAGGTAACCGCACGCCCACGCACACGGCGCCGACGTTGGCTCGTCAAGCCTCGAATGAGGTGGCGCCGGAGATAAAGTCCATGTTCTTCATCAGCCAGGCCATGAACGCCGAGTACCTCCAGCGACACCTCGCCGCCACGGCCACCGACGACAAGCCGGCCAAGAGCCCCAGAGACCAGGCCAGAGGGTCATCGGGAGCCGCCGCCGTCAGCCCGAAGCTCAACGGTAACATCTTCGGCCTCCCGCCAAGAAACTCCCTTGAAAAGGTAACCACCAACCCAAACTGAACGAAGAACCATTTGTCGATGGGTTGCTCTGCTCATGCTCTGTTTTTCCAAAAGCAATCGGAGCGAGCACCAGAAAAACCCACCAGAGTCTCCCGAGAACCTTCGCCGCCGGCGAAGAGGGACGAGCAGAGCAAGACCCAGCTGCCGAACAAGCTGTCGGAGAGGATCGTGAAGTGCCTGGCGGTGATCTTCATCAGGCTCCTCCGGTCGTCGCGGGTGGCGGAGATGGAGAAGTCCGGCAACCTCGCCAGGTCGGGGAACCTGCAGGGAAGCTTCCGGATCGACACGGTTCTGAACGTGGCGGCTGCCAAGGAGAAGGACCAGAGGGGCCAACAGGACCACTACGGCATCTTCGGGTTGCCGGACTCGGTGATCCGGGACATCGGCCCATACAAGAACCTCGTGAGGTTCACATCGAGTGCCTTCGATCTCCGAGGGTTCTCCAGCTCCCCTCTGCTCACCAAGCTGAGGTAAATAATAATAGTACTACATTTAAATGTTCATCCAAATTTACTGCTTGTGTTAATTCTAGATTTTAGTGGTTATATATAATTCTTGGATGAAATGTGTGACGGTAGGGAGATGTTGGAGGCCTTGCAGCAGGTGGATTTGAGGTTTCTGACGCACCAGCAGAAGCTAGCGTTTTGGTTGAACATTTACAACACCTGCATCATGCACGTATGTACATTTTTTACCTTCGGCGCATTTCTTCGAGGTAGAGGTTTTGGTATCTACCGTTTAGTTATGGAAATTGTGTGTGTGTGTGTGCGTGTGTTTTGAATAAATGTGCAGGGAATCCTGCAGCATGGTTTGCCCTCAAACTCTGAAAAGTTGCTGGCACTGAAGAACAAGGTAGAATAGTCTGTTTCGACAAACATTATGTTTCTTCTTAATTTTTCTAGTGGTGTAAAGAAAGTGTAACTTTTATGGTTTGTTTCCTTCCTTTCAGGCAACCATCAATGTTTCAGGGCAGAAGTTCAATGCACTGGTGATTGAAAATTTCGTCTTGAGGCAACCATCCAGTGTGAAAGAAGTGAGCATTTTGTGCATTTTATTTTGCTTTAAGTTGCAACTGCACAACAAGAATGTGTCATTCTCATGAGAACAAACACCGCAGGAATTCTGGAAGTGCAATGTCGATGTCGAAGAACAGCAGGTGAGGGGTCTCTATGGATTGAATAGTTCGGAGCCAAACATTCTTTTCGCGATGTGCTGCGGCACCAGATCTTCGCCAGCGGTAAGTCCATGCAGTCCTAAACATCTGGTCCTAAACCTCCTAATGAACGAATGACTACTCCTGAATTACCACGCATGTTTACCCTCCTTGAATGCTTGAAATTTCTACTAGATTTACCACCAGTGACAACTGAATTTTGTATTGTACATGCCATAGTTTTAAATAGCCGGCTATAGCCTTTTCACCAAGGTGCCGCTAAATGGTCGCCTTCACAAATAACCCGCTATAGGCCGCTTTAGCCCGCTATAACTCCGCTATAGCTGATTTGGAGGCCCGCCGCTATTTAAAACATTAGTACATGCAAATATTGTGAGTTGCAGCTGAGGATATACAAGGCGGACCGCGTGATGATGGATCTGGAGAAGGCGAAGCTGGATTACCTACAGGCTTCGCTGGTGGTGACCTCGACGAGGAGGCTAATGATCCCAGGCCTGATACACTCCAACATGCACGACTTTGCCAAAAACATGGAGTCGCTGCTTCGGTGGATCTGTGACCAGCTCCCGACATCTTGGTCGCTCAGGAAATCCATGGTAGACTGTCTGAGGGGACACCAGGGCCACCTCAAGGTTGAAGACGTCGTGGAGGTGATCCCATATGATTATGAGTTTCAGTACCTGTTGCCCATGTGAACATGGATGCTATTGTTGTAACTTTAGTGGTACTGCACAAATGGCATACAGATTTCCATGTATATATTGTTGTCTTAGAGGTGAAAAGGGTGGTTTGACAAATACAGTTTTTTGTGATTACAATCTTTATTTTTTGTATCAAAATTAATAAAAATAGTTATTGGTGCGTCTTTTCTTGTGCAATGAATGGAGTATTGGAGAGCACATGAAAAACATAGGCCATTATAAATCTAGGAGGCGGATCGACGGTCTGCTTCGATTGTGTTGATGAAGTTCGTTGTTGGTGTCTGAGTTGAGATGAATACAATTTTTTTGAAACGGTTGGATTTGAGGTGATTGGCCCCTAGGGTCTGCCTTGGGCCGGCTTTGAAGTTATCTTATGCAATGCAGCTTCGAAACCAATTCTGAACGGCTACACATATCATGTGAAGGCCATGTGCATCAATAGATGCAAAGGCATGAGGTATGCCCTCCTCGAGAAAAAGGACGTCATGTGTTCGGTATGGTAACCGTGATGCACAGATTGAATATACTTTATGGGGTGACTTGTTGTTTGTACGTGTTTATTTATACTGTTGGTTTTGCTTGCCATAAAATTGTTGATGGCTGGTCATACAGAATAAATGGATGAGGAAGCAAGGAGGCATAGGAGTGCAACCACAAAAGAGCTCGGAGTCATGGGGAATTTTGAGAATTCACATCTCCGTCACTCGACACTGAGTTCTAGGATTCTTGAAATGTTGCTCTCTTTTCGAAATACTGAGAGTGGTTTTTCTACAACGTAACTTGATGCACCCACGCAAGAAAACATAGCAAAAAATTTCGAATAAATCTGAAACTTGGTGGGAATGATTATGAACAAGAGTTATAGGTGCCCGCAAAGTTTGGTGGTCAAATGATATTTGAGGAGCTCTGTACAAAAAAAATGCTCAAAATTAGTCAAAATGTATGTGCACTGTATGAGCAGAATTTGTATTTTTTTTTTGTATAGAGCTCTTCGGATGACATTTGACCACCAAACTTTGTGAGCACCTATAACATTTGTTCATAATCATCCCCACAAAGTTTCAGATTTTTCAACATATTTTGCTATGTTTTCTTGCATGGGTGCACCGAGCTTGGGTTCAACCACTACTTTCCCTTATGTTTTCCCTCAAGAAGAACCTTATTATGTTTCTCTAATTTTGCGCAAAAATTTACACTGTACACATTGATTTGCTTTTGGTTTGCGTGAATGTGTGTACTAGTAATAGTTTTGGTCCAAAATACTTGCCTCTGATTTGAGCTGACTTCTCTTCCAACACATATCTTTGATTTCAGTCCTCATCTGAAAGAAGGCCCAATGGAACGTCTCCTCTACAGTCAAGCTGCTGAAGCTCAGAGAGTAACTGCTGTTTTTGTCAGCGGAACTCGCCACATAAACTCGCGGGAATTCGGAAGAGGACATTGCTGATTGTGCCAGTAAATCAAATAAAGCGCCCCACCTACTGTGCACACAGGGTCAGCCACTTGTCATACCGAATCAGATCAGAATCTCCTCACATCAATACCGGTCGGCGCCTTTGCCCCTAAAAGTTGGTGATTTCCCACATGAAATCAGAGTTTCTTGTCACGCACCGCCATGCCTGCAGAGTGGTAATCCTCTTGCTTTTGATTCGAGCATCGGTCCAAAAGGATCCTCCCCTGCCTCACTCCCTCGCTAATTTGGAGGCCATATGCTGCTCCCCTGCCGTCTTCCCCTGTCACCGTCAACTGATGATTCTCACCCTCGAGGGCCGTGGGCTGTGGTGTGCAGGGCCAGCCTTGAGGAGTAGACGACGGGCGAGGGCGACGCGAACCAGCGAGGAATAGTTTTTTCACTATTTACATATGCCAACTGGATCGAGATTATGTCAAGGAACCCAAGCCACTACAGTAAATAACCAGTTTCACTAGACCGGAAAAAAGAGTGTTGCAGCGCCTCCGTTCAAATACTACAAGGGTTTGCTTTTCCTGTTAAATTGTGATCAAATTCTAGTACCATGTTGGACTAGACGTAGTACACGCAGTGTGGGCCTTGACATTGGTACCAACGTGTACGAGTACAACTCGTTTACTTGTCCTCCAAAGACTTTTATGTGTTGCCCCTCATATATACCCCGTGTAGTCGCACCTAAAACGGTCTATCGAGGTCTATCGTCTCGTGCTTATAATACTTCTCTATTATAGTGATTGCGCCTTCGCGCGTCCGTGGTTTTCTCCCGCAAGGGTTTCCACGTAAAAATCCGTGTATCTCGTGTCTCTTTTATTCTTCTTTTATCTTTTTTTATGGTAATACGTGTCTCATTCATATCATAAAGAACAAAGTACAAGTCATGTAAAAACCAACATGACAAAACTGAAAAGATAGCAGAACATCTCTGAGCTTGACACCAACACCCGTCACCTGCCTCCGGCACCACCACAGCAGTCACCGAAGAAAAGAATGACGAATCACCTCCTCACCCGAGCTCGACGCGGCTCCATCGCTGATATGCAGCTTTGCGGCCTCCAAGGTGGCACACCAAAAGTGAAGCCCTTACCATTGAACGAATCAGACCGGGACAACACCTCGGACATGCCATCGAACTCCAGATCTGGCACCCCACCACGACTAAAACGCCGAAGGAGGAAACCAAACCTGCCATCCACGAACCACGAGCCTAGCACATGCTCCGTTTTTCAGATGTCGTCGATGCAGGCCATAATCTACATCCGCTTCTGAACTACCTCCCAAGCTCCGCGCCGACGCTGGAGCAAACGCCGTCGCAACGGCGGAGCCCAAGGACACAGGTCCACCACGAGGATGCCGCCGCCGCCACACCATCCTTGCTTGAACAGACTGGTTTCAAGATTCATTCCCAACCATAGGACCGATGGCCTTGTCAGGGAAGGATCCGAAGAATCTTTATTCAACGCTGTCATCATCACCACTGAAGCAAAGACGATGAACAACCTAAAAACGTAGACTACGAGGGAGTAAAAGCGATCCACATGGATCCGACCCCCGCATCACCAACGACCGAGGTCGCCGGCGGAAGATCGGCCTCCCCTGACGGGGGCTAGGGTTCCAGCCGCCAGGGACACGAGAGGAAAACAGGGACTCGTATATCTCTCTTGAAGCGCGGCCGTGGGGAATCTATTCTCATTTTATCTAACAAGTGATATACGGAGCGAGGTTTGAATACGAGACGAGACAGGTACGGAAGGATTAGGGTTGGCGTCCTGTGCGCCGCCGACGCGACCTGGCGATCCGCCGGATCGCTTTCTATCGCCGCCGCATGTCACCGAGTCTGGCAAGCTCCAAGTACCGAGGCGATCGATAACCGCTGCCCTCGCGTACACGCAGCATCGCTGGTGCGTGAGCTGCCGCTGCTACTACATCGATCGAGTCGTCCCTGGCCGTTCCGCCGAGCTGCAGCCGGTGGTCGCTTCAAGTCCCGAGGTAAACAACGATCAGCCGCCACTTAACTCCACGGGAAGACAAAAAAAGCAATCATCAAGTACTACTACTCCAGCAGTACTAGTTCTCACGTGAAGGCTGCTAGTTCAGTTTTTTCGTTCTGTGTTCGTCTGCCGCTACGTCCCCTGCCTAACTATTTACTCTGTTCTATTTGTTTCACATATTAAATTCTGTCAAGAATTTTTCTACCGGCTTGCACTACTTGTGTATACAGATTTAATCGACTCATGGGATCCATGAAGTACGATCTTCCGCTGCTTGACCGTGACTATATACCTGGCCAAACCTCGGGCCGGGCTTAGCCAAGCCCGAGGCAAAAAACCTAGGCCCGGGCCCGACCCGGCCCGTCCATCAGGCCTGTTTTTTGGCCCAAGCCCGGCTCAAACGCGTAAAAGCTTGCCGGGCCTCAGGCCTCGGGCCGGGCCCTTCAGAAAAGCGCAAAAGCGACGGGCCTGGGCCCGGCCCTGCCATCGGGCTCAAAATCTAGGCCTGAGCCCGGCCCGGGAGCAGCATCGGGCCGGGCCGGGTCGGGCTTTTTTGGGCCGGGCTGCCCATGGCCAGGACTAACCGTGACACAAGGTTTACCCTATGGCAAGTCAAGATGCGGGCGTTGTTGGCACAAGCCGACTATGATGATGCACTGAATAGTTTTGGGAAGAATCGAATTCAGAATTGGACCGATGAGGAGAAAAGAAGGGATCGTAAGGCTTTGTCACAAATTCAACTCCATTTGAATGTTTTGAATCATATTTTAGAATATAAGGAGATTATATCCGATCTTGCTGCAATGGATGTTAAGTATGAAGAGGAAGATACTGCTTTAATGTTACTTTGTTCACTGCCAAGTACTTCTACCAATTTTAGAGATACCATATTATACAGTCGTGATACTCTCAGACTTAATGAAGTTTATGAAACTTTGAACTCTAAGGAGAAGATGAAACTAATGGTGCCTCATGATGGTTCGAGTTCATCCCAAGCCGAGGGATTATCTGTTCGTGGCAGGACAAAGGAGAAGAACTCACATAAAGAAAACAGAGGCAAAAGTAAGAATGGCTACAGGGGCCGGTCGCAATCCAGAGACAAGAAATATTGTCGATATTGCAAGAGAGACGGGCATGACATCTCTGAGTGTTTCAAGTTGCAGAACAAAGAAAAGAGGAAAGGTAACAAACAAGGTGAAAATTCTGCTAATGTTGCTCATGATGATAATTCCGATGATGCTCTTGTTGTTATTGCTGGATGTGCTGAGACCAATGATGAGTGGGTACTTGACACTGTATGTACTTTTCATATGTTCCCGCATAGAGATTGGTTTAATACTTTTGATTCTACTACTGCTGCTGGTTCCGTTTTGGGTTTTGATAATTCACCATGCAAGATTGAAGGCATAGGTTCCGTTCGAATCAAGATGATTGATGGCACAATCAAAACTTTGACAGATGTTCGGTATATCCGAAGATGAAGAGAAATCTTATTTCTATGAGTGCCCTTGATGCAAAGGGGTACAAGTATTCAGGTGGAGATACGTTTTGGAGGTCACCAAAGGTTCCCTTATTGTGATGAAAGGTGACTTAAGTTCGACCAATGGTCTTTATTACCTTCGAGGTTCTACCATTTCAGGTAATGCTACTCCAGTTATTTCAAAGAATTCTGATTGTGATGCTGCTAACCTTTGGCATATGCGTCTTGGACATATGAGTGAACTTGGTTTAGCAGAGTTAAATAAGAGAGGTTTTCTTGATGGATATGAACCTGGTAAATTAAAATTTTGTGAGCATTGTATCTTCGGCAAGCACAAGAGGGTGAAGTTCAACACTTCGACTCATACAACTGAAGGTATTCTTGATTATGTCCATTCTGATTTATGGGGACCATCTCGCAAGAAGTCATTAGGTGGTGTTGGTTACATGCTGACTATTATTGATGGTTATTCGAGAAAAGTTTGGCCTTATTTCTTGAAGCATAAATATGAAGCATTCTCAGCATTTAAGGAGTGGAAGATTATGATTGAGAGGCAAACTGAAAAGAAGGTAAAATACTTCACACTGATAATGGTATGGAATTCTATTCTAAGCAATTTAAGAATTATTGCAAGTCTGAAGGCATTGTCAGACACTACACCGTTCCTTATACTTCTCAACAAAACGGTGTTGCTGAGCGTATGAACAGGACCATTATTTCCAGAGCCCGTTGCATGTTGTCCAATGCAGGTTTGCATAGGCGTTTTTGGGCTGAGGCTGCTTCCACTGCTTGTTATCTCATCAACTGTTCACCATCTATTGCTCTTAATAAGAAAACTCCAATTGATGTATTTTAGTTCTAGATACATCCCTTTTTATCAATTTTGATGACAAGTATTTTCGGACGGAGAGGGTACATGTCTAGAGTTCCCTATTCGAGTGCAGTTGGTTCACTTATGTATGCCATGGTTTGTTCTCGCCCTGACTTATCATATGCATTGAGTGTTGTCAGTAGATACATGGCTAATCCTGAAAAAGAGCATTGAAAAGCAGTTCAGTGGATTTTCAGATACCTGCGAGGTACTTCTAATGCTTATTTACAGTTTGGAAAGCCTAGAGATGGACTTGTTGGTTTTTTGATTCTGATTTTGCTGGTGATTTGGATAAGAGAAGATCACTCACAGGTTATGTTTTCACCATTGGTGGTTGTGCTATGAGTTGGAGAGCAACTTTGCAGTTTATTGTGACTTTTTCCACTACTGATGTCGAGTATATGGCTATTTCTGAGGCATGCAAATAAGTTATCTGGTTGAAAGGTTTATACACTGAGCTTTGTGGAGATTCATCTTGCCCTACCATATTTTCTGATAGTCAAAGTGCCATATATCTTACAAAGAATCCAATGTATCATGAGAGAACAAAGCACATTGATGTCAGGTATCATTATATTCGAGATGTTGTTGCTGAAGGCAATTTTTGAAGGTATGCAAGATAAGTATTCATGCTCCTGCTGAAGGGAATTTGCCTCAAGGTGGAGATTGCTGAATTGTGATCCAAATTCTAGTATCGTGTTGGACTAGACGTAGTACACACGGTGTGGGCCTTTGCGTTGGTACCAATACATACGAGTACAACTCATTTACTTGTCCTCAAAGGACTCTTATGTGTTGCCCCTCATATATACCCCATGTAGTCGCACATAAGACGGTCTGTCGTCTCGTGCTTGTAATACTCCTCTATCATAGTGATTGCGCCTTCGTGCGTCCGTGGTTTTCTCCCGCAAGGGTTTCCACGTAAAAAACCGTGTCTCTCGTGTCTCGATTATTCTCGTTTTATCTAACATTTCCTGTTGTTTATGGATGGATTTACCGCCTTTGTTTTGACCATAGCATGTTAATTAGCACCACAGTGCACGCATACCCCTGATATTACTATTGGAGATAGATAGTTGCCGATGATCCCAAGCCGAATGACAACCGACGCAGGCTTGAGTATTAATTTGAGACGAGTGGTGATATCATCTCGGTGCTCATGATGGCGGTCGCCGATGTTGTCGAGCTCTCCAAACTAGTTGGGCTCGGGAAGACGCTGATCATCCGGCACTGGCGAAGAGCCTCATGTAGCGGTCCACCGAATAGTGTGCCGTGCCTGACAAACCTACGAGGTGCAACTCGTGGCTCACCGTGAACACCCCAAAAATAAAAGAGAAGGAAATGGAAGCCAAAGATCGTTAAAAACCAGAAGAAAAAATAAATGAAAAAAATTAAAACAAAAAAACCCAACTGCGAAAAAACTAAAACGAACAAACACAAAGGTGCATATTGTGTTTGACGTAAAAAAGGAGCATATTGTGTGTGTTTTTGCGAAACGGATGCATATTGTGTATTCCCACAAAAAAGAGGTGTATATTGTGTTTAAATATACACATCAAACAATTTTTAAATACATGGTGAATATTTTTTAAACAAATACTGGCAAAACGGCCCGTACGTTGCAACGGAAGAAAAAAAACCATATTCTTAAATGGCCATGACCATATTTTGCTGCATCTTAGAGATACACTATCAGTCTCATTTTCGTGAAATCGTGAACAATTTTTAAAAATCATGAACATTTTTTAAACTAGTGAACATATCTAAAATAATGAACATTTTTTAAGTTCTTAATTTTTTTACACATTTCAAACATTCTCTAAAATCCTGAACTTTTTTGAATTCCTGAACCTTTTATACTATTTGCAAAAAGCAAATGTGAACATTTTTTCAAAAAACAATTCTTGAATAAGAGAATATTTCAAGAATTGACGGACATTTTTTTATTTAACGAACATTTTTTAAATGCTTGATCATTTTTTTAATCAGTGAATATTTTATGAATTCATAAACTATTTTGTAAGTCACGAACAGTTTTTGAAAGTTTAGATTATTTTTCAATTCATGAACATTTTTGTATTGGCGAAATTATGTTCAAATTCAATAACATTTTGTAATAGAGGAACTTTTTAAAAAAAAGGTTGAACATTTTTCAATTTCCCTAATATTTATTTTCAAAATTTCGAACATTTTGTAAGTAAGCAAAAAAAGGCGGACATTTGCTGAATCCACAAGCATTGATGAATTATTAAACATTTTATTTTAGAATTCACATTTTTTATATTTTTCAAAAGTTTTTTTGTTCCAAATTATTTAAAGTAAAAAAAATGAAGATGGAAAAGGAAAACAAAAAATAAAACAGGAAATTAAAAAACAGGCGGTCGAGAGATGGGCCGGTCTAAAGCAGAGCGCAGTATAGAAGGTTCCCACTACATGGGTCGGCCCGCGCTGGGATTCCCCTGTGTGAAACGTTTTCTATCACTTATAGCACTAGTGCAGAAAAACCTAGGTATGGCGTGCCAAAAATAGCCTTGCTGGCATGGAAGCCCGACGCTACCAATATAGCGTCATTGTTAAGAAATAGTGGTGGCGTTGGAGACTACGTCAATAGTATTATACGTGTTGCTGGCGTGCCACGTCTGCAAGGTCACCACAACATTCACTCACCTAGCTGTGCACAATGTAATTTGCACGCTATGAACGTTCCGTGCAACCAAAAAAATTATTTTGACATCATGTAACCTTTAGCATTTCACATTAAAATTAAGCACACATATAACATTATGCAGTAGAACAGTACTAGATAATAAAACATTACGAGTTAATAATTAAGTGACAATCTCACAAACAGTACGTAGTACCTAGATCTCACAAACATTACCAGTTAATAGAACATTACGAGCTAAAACACTAGTAGATAGCGCTAATATATAAGCAGTTCATTTAGCATCTACGACCCGTCACATACATAGTTCTAAATGAGGTCGATGCCGATCATCATCCTTAAATTATGGCGCGGGGTGTTCCTGATGGTGACTAAGATGGCCTGTCCAACTTCGAGATTCTTGCCAGGAAGGAAGTTGTTCCACCCCGCTGCGCCGAAAATAGTGTGTCCGTCCGTGTCCATTGCGTAAGCACAGTTGATGTGGAGCCCCTTGCGGTAAGGCGTAGTCCAGCAATTCCTGCTTCATCTTACTCGATGCCACGACTGATAGAGGCGAGGGTCCCGATCTTTCAATGAGATGGTAACTATCGATTTGGTGGAGACGACTTTGACGATCCGACTACAAACATGCACCCACGTCGCGCCTTAACAATCGCTAAACCAATCTCCTGAGGTTACTGACGATGCCGGAAGCAACATCAGTCTGACCACGAAGGTCTATTCCTGCAAGCAATCGAAGAATAAGCAAGAATATGATAAAGCAATCTGATTATTGCGAATATAGATGAAGTATTGATAAAGATGGGGATCCGGAAGCGGTCTTGGTCTGGTCGTTGGACACAAACGAAGTACATGAAGTTGCAATGGCTAACTTTTAACTAAACAAATCCCAAGGAAAAAGCTACTAGATGGATCTACTTATATAGGAGCAAGGGAGGCGGCCAAGGAGGTGAGAGGACGTCCCAAGGCAGCCTAAGACTAACCCTAGGTCGTACAAGGCTCATGGGCCCAAGTGGAGGTGATGCAACACCTTTGGACTTGTAGTTTGACTCGGATTCTGCTGCAGCGCCATATTGTTTCGTCGATAACTCAATGCTCCGAACGAATTTTAAGGTGAATCCAATTGGGTTGGAAAGAGCACGAAATCTACTTTTGAACAAAAAAGAATCACCCAATCCGGAGTCCGTATGAAAGAGTTCTTGGCGTTTTGAGCCAGGTATGTCTGTGCAGTCCGAATCTAAATCCAGAACGTAAGAGACTTGGACTCTATCTTCTCTTGGCCCAAAAGTGACGTGAGTGGGCTTTTTGAACAACACCTAAACTTCTCTTTTTCCCTTATCTTCATATGTGGATTGTACAAATGTCCCATACACCTGCAATTAGACATGGCACAAAAGTTTGTGAAGTATTTTTGCCCTGCATGACATAAATAAATTATTGCATAGTTTGCATTAGAAATCACCTCACAAAAATACAAGTATGCAATATTTTAGGTCGAATCCAAGGTAGTCATGTCCTCATCAACAGCTCTCACTTAGCCTCTTAGGTAATTTTTGGAAAAAACATATATGATAAATCAACATGTCACATTACTACACTAAACACCTATCACATTACTAAGCATATCACATTCTACACTAAGTATATCATCAAATTCTACACTAAGCATATCACATCATTACTACACACTAATAAGCATATCACAGGATTTTACACACTAATTAAGCATATCATCAAATTCTACACTAAGCATATATCATCACATTCTACACTAAGCATATCACATTACTACACACTAAGCATATCCTCAAATTATACACTAAGCATATCACAACATTAGTACACTAAGCATATCACATTACTACACACTAAGCATATCAGAACATTACTACATTAAGCATATCACATTACTACACACTAAGCATATCATCAAATTCTACACTAAGCATATCACAACATTACTAATTAAGCATATCAAATATCTAAACTAAGTAACATACCATGACATGGTGGTTAACATTCGTCCTTGTCAGGCGGGTCACGATTGGCATCCCGTCGTAGTCATCACGTGGAGGAAGTATGTATCAGAGGTTGCCCGATTCGTCCTCGCTCAGCCTGATTCCTTGGTCTAGAGGGATTCATCAAGTGGGACCTCATCATCTTCGTCCTCCGAGTTGAGGTAGATAACAGCCAGCCTTGGAGTTTGTCTTCTGAAGGAGAAGCTGATCAGTTCGCCCTAGTGAGATGCATGTGGGCGATGAAACGATCTCATTCATCTCCTCCAATTTGGAATATCTTTCGTCCCTTATGGACCTCCATAGTGTAGGGCCCCCAAGGAGCGTCGAAGATCACAGTGTCTCCGGTAATGAGCTCATTGAACTCCAATCTCACATTGCAAGGGGCGATCTGTGTAAGAAAAAACAAAAAAATAAACACATGCATTACTCGAAATAGCAACAAAAACAAAAGAACTAACTGTTAGAATGTTCATATAATGCGTTACCGTTGCAGGAACAAAACACTGCTAAAAGTAGATGCCAAACAGCGTGCCACTTGCAAGCTTGGTTGCGCACCTTGACTTGTGCACTGGACATGGTGGTGGTTGCGCCATTCTACACCAAATATAATTGAAACTAAGTATATAACCAGTTTGTACACTAGTAAATCAATTTCTACTAAACATAATTGGAGTTCATTTTACATAAAACATATTGAAAACATATTAAAAATTAAGTATATAATTCTACACTGTTAATTGTATACACAAATAAACAAAGTCCACGGAGGGAGACACAAATAAACAAATTCTACAGTAGTAATTTATAGGAGTTCATTTTATTTATTCCTAATAATCTACACACTCAAAATATTTCTAATCAAAATGCATTATAAATATTGGATTCTACAGAATAACAATCGGATTATCACTAAAATTTCTACACAAAGCAATCCACGCAACTAACTTCGGATTCTACATCACACAAAGTAATCCATGATACATACTAAAATTTCTACACAAATTAAAGCAGTCCCCTAAATCAACTACATAATTCCAATGGATTCAGTGTGGCGTGTCCGTGGATGGAGGACGTGGGAGTGGAGAGGAAGGAGATGCGATGGGAGGAGGAGTGGATCGAACCTTGGTGGCTGCGATGGGGCGGCGATGGCCGCGGCGGTGGCTTTGGTCGAGGGGGAAGTGTATACGGACGGGGTGGGTGTGAAATGAGAGGAGGGTTGTGACTTAGCTCTTTTACTAAGTTGACTCAGGTGTGATATTGCTGGCGTGGGACTAAAGAGCAATGCCACAGCTAATAACAGCCCAAATAAAAGAAGTCTAAGATTAATGAATGACTTAACAAAATGTAAGACTCCAAATTAGAACTGGTAGTAAAGAAATAAAAGTCCTAAAATGATTAAAACACTAAATATAATGATGAAAAAATATAATATAAAATGTTCATTATTTTGTGACTAGTATAATCATTAAATAATTAAAGCACTTGATAAAATGGAAAAAAATATTTTTAGCGTGCATAGAAAACAAACGCCGGCACTAACAAATTAACTATGACGTGCATAGAAAACCAACGCCACCACTATATTCCAAACGGTGAGTACATACGGGCCAACAAATTTGTGACGTGTCTAGAAAAAGCTACGCCAACACTAAACATGTAAAGCTGATGTGCTAATTATGCCTATAGTGCTGGTGTTGATGGAAAATGACGCGCCACCAACTAAAGTTGTGGCTAGCCCTTTTTGCCCTAGTGTAGGTGGCACCGGTGGGTAATATTTTGCAATTTTGGGGGCAATTTCGATGACGTACACCAGAATTAATAGCCCTTTATTGTTAGCTATAGATTGAACATATTTCATAAATATAATTAACATTTTTGAAGTGGAACGAACATTTTCTTTAAATGTCATGAACGTTTTTTGAATGGTACGAAACATATTACCAAAATTACCAAACACATTTTTAAATTATATGAACGTTTTGATAAAATGTCATGAACATATTTTTAAATGCATGCATGAACAACTTTTAGATGTGATAAACAAATTTTTTTTTGGAAATTTGTTCATCTATTTATCTTTAATTATGGCAGTACAACGAACATCAGAAATAACAAAAATTACATCTAGATCCATAGACCACCTAGCGATGACTACAAGCACTGAAGTGAGCCAAAGATGCACGCCATCAGTGTCCGGTGTTGTAGTAGACACTCGGGAAAGTCTTCATACTAAAGCCCCATAGGATCAGTGCACCAGAATAGCAATCACCACCGTTGAAGAGTAGTGTAGATCGGAAAGGAACCAACATGAAGACACACGAATGTAGATGAACTATGACCAGATCTTAGCAAATCCACCAAGAACAAATCCGCCAAAGGCACACCTCCACACGCCCAACGACGATGCTAGACGCACCACTGGGATGGGGGCTAGGCGGGGAGAACATTATTCCACCTTCAGGGAGCCGCCACCATCTCGTCTTACTGAGTAGGACATAAACCCTAACAAACTTGAATGAATATCTAAAAATGGAGCTCTCACGCCGGCAAGAGGGGGGATCCACTGCGCCACCAAGGCGCAAGGCCATCGAAGACGAGGCGGATTAGCGGCGGCGCCGCCGATAGGCACAGAAACCCTAGCCTTTTTTGAGGGGAGGAGGCGACTGCGTCGTACTAAGTTTTTGAGTGATATGAGCATTTTTTTTGCAAATTAAGGAAACAAAAATTTACAATACATGAACACCTTTCCAATATACTGTAAACTATTTAAAAATTATTGAAGTGTATTTATATTAATATATATCTATATTTTTAGAATTTTGTAAAATAATTAGAAAAAGGAAAAAACAAACAAACAAGCGAACAACCAAACTAACCGAATTCCTACTTGGTCGGCCCACTACGGGACTCCCTTGAGGCAATGCAAACTTTAGGAGAGCAACTAACTGAGGAGCGCTCGTCAGGAGTCTCCCTAAGGGTCACCTAGGGTGGGCTGAGAGCGTACGCTCTCAGCCGCCGCCATGTGTCGTGCTCTAGACGCTCCCTCCGGTTATTTTTCGCACGCTTTTTTGACTTTTTAGGTGGGCTTTTTTCAGGTTTTCTTCGGCTTTTTGGATTTTCACTGGTCTTTCTTAGCTTTTCAAATCCGCGAAAAACGTGTTTTCTTTTTCTTCTTCCATGAGAAGCACGGTTTTGCTTTTGTAAGAGACATAATTTTGCTTCCATCAGAGGGACGGCGGTGGCTCTCGGAAATGAAAGAAAAATGTGTTTTTTTCTTTCGCGAGAGGCATGGTTTTTATTCCGCGAGAGGCACGGCCGTGCCTCTAAAAAAAACTTGTTTTGTCTTCTTTTTTTTCCTTCTGTGAGAGGCACGGTTTATCTTTCACGAGAGCCACGGATTTGCTTACACGACAGGCATGGCCGTGCCACTCGAAAATGAAAAAAAACATGTTTTCTCTTTTTTCCGCGAGAGGCACTGATTTGCTTCCACGAAAGGTACAGATTTGCTTCTACGAGAGGCATGGCTACCTTGGATACGAACAAAAAATATTGCAAACATATATATTTGTGTGGTGACTTTTAATAAATTATGCAATAATCTATTTATGTTATTCAGGATAAAAAGTAGTTAACCTATTTTTTAATTTTATGTCGAATTGCAGAATTTTTGGACACTTGTGCAAACCACACATTTGCCTCTAACAATTGGGAACAAACACGGTCTTGCCTCTCAGAAACAAAAAAAATACATGTTTTCTTTTGTTTCCTTCAGCGAGATGTACGGTTTTGATTTCAGAAAGGGAAAAAATGTGCTCCTGGTGTGGTTTTTTCGTCCGGTTTTTCATGAAAAAAAAGTTCACCAAAAGCTATCACCATGTGATCTGGTTTTGAAGATCTCGACGTGAGAAATCCAACAGTGAAAACGGTTCGAGATTTGGGTGCACGGTTTAAGAGATAAAACGTTTTGAATAAATGGATCTACGGAAAAAGGGGAAAACCCCATGTTGTGACAAGTGGCGCACATGCAGCGCGCCACTTGTCGAAATCTAGAGAGGTGCAAGTAATCTTTGGAAGGAGTACTACTCAATTAGTGATTTTGGAACTTTTGTCTTGCTAAAAGCGAGACATTACCATGCTTGACATTCCTGTTGGCCGGTCCATATCCTTCCTGGCGGTTTTTCCATTGATTTGGTCAATTCAGTGGCAAAACCCGCCCTTGCCCTCGTTTTGAGCTGGTTTATTGACAGAAAAATTAAAAAGGGAATGCTCCTTTTTGTGGAAATTGCTTTCAAAAAGACGAAAGATAAAAAATGAAAAATATTCAGGAGACTGGCATAATTTTTGATTAACTTTAGATATTTTTATGGATTTAAAAAAACTAAAAATGAAAATATTCTAGAAATTCAAAACCCTTCTAAAAAATTTAAAAGTGTTTATTTAAGAAAAGAATTCATGATGAATATTTGCCAATTAAAAAAATTCATAAAGTCAAAATATGGTCATAAATTTAAAAAATATTCGTGTGCTTATAAACTAAGAAAACAAGTAGTACAACAGAAATGGAAATAAAAAGGAAAATAAAAAATAAAACAGATAAAAAAGTAGGTGCCCAGAACTAGGCCCGCAAAATAGAAATCTACAGCTGAGAGCGAGAGCAACTAATCAAGGAGAACCTGTTCGGGACCCCCACAATGGTCACTTGGGGTGGGCTGGGAGCACGATACTTGGCGCGCTCTCAGCCGACATCATGTGTCACGCTCTTAGCCGCCGCCACGCGTCGCGCTCTGGCGGTCCCTCCGATTGTTTTTTCTGTACGCGTTTTCGGCTTTTAGATGATTTTTTTCTTTTAGGTTTTCTCTAGTTTTTCTTAGGATTGGAACAAAAAAATTGAATTATTATTTGCGCAGAAAAACATAATTTTTTTTCTTCTGTGAAAGTTACAGATGTACTTCTCAGGGAGGCGCAGATTGGCTTCCCTGAGAGGCACTGTCGTACCTCTCGAAAAGGGAAATTTATGCGGGGTTTTTTCCCGCAAGGGACATAGATTTATTTTTCGTAAAGACACGGATTTGCTTCCGGAAGAGGCACGGTTGTGCCTCTCAGAAAGCGAGGAAAATGTTTTTTGTTTTCCTTCTACGAGAGGCACATATTTCTTATCGTAGAGGAACGGATTTGCTTCCACGAGAGACACGATCGTGCCTCTTAGAAAGGGAAAAATACATTTTCTTTTTTTCCTTCCGTGAGAGACATAGATTTATTTCTTGCAGAGGCACGGATTTGCTGCCGCAAGAGGCATGGTCGTGCCTCTTGAAAAAAAAGGCGCATTTTTTCTTCTGTGAGAGGCACAGATTTACTTCTCGTGGAGGCACGGATTTGCTTCAGCGAGAGTCACGGTCATGCCTCTCAGAAAAGGAAAAAAAGAGGGAGTTTTCTTTTTTTTTTTCCTCCGCGGCAGGCACATATTTACTTCTCGTGAAGACACAGATTTTCTTCCGTGAGAGACACAGTTGTGCCTCTCGAAAAAGGAAAAAAATATGTTTACATTTTTTTCTTCCGTGAGAAGCACGGCCGCGCCTCTCAGAAAAGAAAAAACATACTTTTTTTTCTTCCGTGAGAGGCACGGATTTACTTCTCGTGGAGCACAGATTTGCTTCTGCGAGAGGTACGGTCTTGCCTCCAGAGAATGGGAAAAAAATGTATTTTTTGCTTCCGTGAGAGACATATATTTACTTCTCGCGGATGCACGGATTTGCGTCCGCGAGAGGCACTGTTGTGCCCCTCGGAAAGTGAATTCTTTTTTTCTTACGCAAGAGGCACGGTGAGAGGCGCAGATTTACTTCTCGTGGAGGCATGGATTTTCTTGTGTAAGAGGCACGGTCGTTCCTCTCAGAAAAGGAAAAAAGGTATTTTTTTTCTTCTGTGAGAGGCACAAATTTACTTCTCATGGAGGCACGCATTTGCTTTCACGAGAGGCATGATTAGAAAGGGAAAAACATGGTCCCAGTTTGGGTTTTTTCATCCATGTTTTTCGTAAAAAAAAATCATCGAAACCTATCGACATGGGTTCTAATTTTGAACATATCGACACGTGGAATCCAATGGTGAAAACGGTTTGAGATTTGGACGCACGATTTAAGAGATAAAACATATTGAATGAACAAATCTACAAAAAAGGAGAAAACTCTCAGGTTGCGACAAGTGGCGCACATGCAGTGTGACATTTGTGTCAACCTAGGGAGGTGGGAGTGACCTTTGCAAAGATAAATCCTTAATTAGATTGGTCACAATAGGAATATCATAGGTAGTATCATGCATGTCAACTAGATAATTTTGCTATGATGGCACACAATTAAATGAGAAAAGTGAGGAGTGAGTATCATGATATGATATTGTATCATATTAAATGAAGTACTAGTGTATGTCATGCATGCCAATAAATGTGATCAATATGATACCAAGCTATGATAATATGCGTTGCGGAGGTAGTATCATACACTAATATCACATGCATTAATACTAGTATATGATACCTCCCATTGTGACCAGCTTTAGTGGTGCTACTCCACTGATAGTCATTTATTCCCATTTGATTTTCTACAATTAATTTTAGTATATTGCTCTTTTTGTAAAGAAAGCATATTTGTTAGTTGATTTGTTAGATTTAGGGCACTCCCAATGTACTATATCTTAAGACTATATCATATGCATTAAATATGCACTTATATATAACCCCTCCCATAAATTATATCTTATAGTGTTGGTTTTGGTGCTAAGAACTATAGTAAAATTAAGATATAGTAACTCTCTCTTGCCTCATTAAATAGGGCGTCACATCAGATTTTTCTTATGTGTCATGACTATGATATAGTATAACATGGAGCACTAGGACTACCCTTATGTATCAAGACCTGTCTTCCTCTTTATCATAAAGAACATATATTAATTTGGGAATTCTAAACTCAAAAGCAATAAAATATTTATATTTTGAGTCAAAACTTTGACCATATATATGACTAACAAAATATGGTTTATGTGCTTCAAAATTATAATGTTGGATCTGTATTCGGAAGATGATTTCCACTGTATAATTTTTGTGACATATTTTTTTTATTGTATTAGTTAAATTTATGGTAAATATTCAATCCTAAATATGAGAGGGCCAATATATCCGGACAGACAAAGTAATCAAGAAATTTACTCGGTGTCTTGTGACACAGGTTGGGTCAATGTGGGTCCACCCCTGTGGCCATATGTAGTGTTCCTCTAGCCATCTCTTGCTACACTCATGTCAATTTGTTCCACTTGTCATGATTTGCCAATCCACTAATATCCATTTATTAGAATTTGATTTGCTACAAATAAAGTCAGTACATTTACTATATTTTTGTAGGCAACTCATTTATTATTGGGTTCACCAGGCCTTTATATCAAGATTTATCTTGCGTCTAGAAAGAAGAAGATGTTAATTTGGAAATTCTAAACTCACCAAAAGCAATGAGTGCATTCAATTTTTTTTCCTACATTATACATTTAATAACTAAATCTATTTGATTTGCTAGTACTATTATTCATTTGATTTGCTATTAATTTCATGTAGCAGTATGAATAAATACACAATCATTACTATGGACAATAACTTTAGAATTTTCTCTGGCACAAAGTCTTATATATAGAAGAAAGAGTCGCCATGTCCTGCACCAACACAACAACACCTAGCAAGTTGCAAAGTGCAAACTACAATGGTGGGCACTCCAACAACATCCATGCTATGGTTCTCGTCGTGCTTGCCCTCATGTCTTATGGGCTCCCCTCAGCCCACGCCGATGTCACTTTCGTATCCAACACATGCAAGAAAATCAAGAACCCCGCGTTGTGCGAGGATGTGCTGAGCTACGATGAACATAGCACCCAGGCCTCCACCGTGCATGAGCTCGCAAGCATCGCGCTGGAGATAGCCACCGCCATCGCAAAATTCAACAGCAAGAACTTCGGAGTCGGGGCCAGATACAACCAGGGAACACCTGTGGGGGACGCTCTGCTCGCCTGCCTCATGACCTATGGTGATGCTATAGATAACCTCGAGGTCCTTGCCAAACATAATCTCCATGTCGGGGACTATGCCGATGCGTTGAGGAAGGTGTTGGACGCTAAGGCTGCCGGTGATGTGTGCGATAATGCGCTCAAGCGGATCAAAGAGGATTTCGCTGTTGAAAGTGATCGCAAAATGACGGAGCGATGTGGCGTCACTGCTGAACTCATCGGGCTTCTTATCCACAAGTGATAGATCATAAGCCATTCTCGGCTCATCTATGTATTCCTATCAATAAATAGTTATTCGGTCGTCTATCAACATTGTTTTGGTCATTGCTGCAATTATGAATTATTTCAGATACACTAAAAATGGAATCCTAGAATCCCTCTCAAGCATCCGCACTAAAGAGTGGTCCGATCTCAGACTCTAAACATTCATGGGAATTTTAAACCCGCGTGCATGGGCTAGAGAATTAGATTAGTTCTTTTAGGGGAAAAGTGGGTCTCTTTACTCATTAATATTTATGGGGATACAAATTATGCAAGGAGGTTCACATTGACACACATTACGTCCAATGCCCATAGATGATGGTTTCTTAGAGATACTCTAGCAGAGTAGCCATATCAGCATGGTCGCCATAATAATCGACATTATGGAGATTTTGGCCGAAAACTCACTGTAGCTAAGTCACCATCCCGCCCTTGATCGCCATAATAATCGCCATTATGGAGATTTTGGCCGAAAACTCAGTCTAGCAAAGTCGCCATCCCGCCCTTGTTCGCCATAATTTGTGGAGCATGCTGAAAACCGATCCAGCAGCGCCCCATATTTGGCAGATGGGGGTATATGGAGCTCACTCCATTGGGAAATAGGTTTGGCACGAAGGACATTTCCCCTTCCCACTGCTCTCCCCGCTCGCATCACCGCCGATTTCCCTTCCTCGTTGTAGTGTCGTCTTTGAATGCTTCTGGCTATCCTCAGTCCCCGTCAACGACACCATAGTTGCAAACTCGACCCCCGTGTCTAATCCACTCGGTTGATACATCGAATTCAACTATCATGACTCTTGTGCTTTCGACGGCCGACCTCAACCCTGTTGGAGAATACTCCTAGACGGAGGAGGCTATGCTGCGGCGTGGAGGCAGTGTCCTCCCCCTGCCGGTGCAACAAGGGTCCTCAACAAAGGGAACGATGAAGACTAGAAGGAGCCACATCCGTGCCTTTGCCCTTCCTCGCTTCCTCCTGTTGGCAAGAGAACCACATCCATCGGGTGTCACTGATGAGCAATGGTGGCGATGTAAAAAAGCCACCATTTTGCTTGTTTTAGGTTTTTTGTTCGATTGAATGTGAGGTGATTGTGGAAAATTGTTGGTGAATATGTAGTGTTTATGATTTATCAATGATTTTCTGAATTTGGGGGAGTCGACCCTAACCGACGAAACATTTCTCAATAGTATGATTGGTGATTCTGTGAGAAATGATGTCTATCTCGAGGGCACATCGTTGTCCCCTATTTATCATGAGTCTGACCAACATAAGGAATATGACCAATTTGTGCCACTGGTTTGTCGAAGAAGCAGGAAATTCGGCGAGACTTCCATGGTAGCCCCTAACACAGCTTCATGAACTACATTCTTCTTCTCATTGCTTTACTGTGTCAGTAGTAGAAAGTTGGCTTGGCTTGGTGGAACATAGAAACGGGATCAGACCCAGGGGGGTTACAGAATGAATTTGTGAGCCAATCAAAGGAAATAGTATCAATATATAAAGGGAATTTCTACCAACAGTTATAACTCTCAGCCAGGCCAATGAACAATAGCACTGACAAAAGGCCACTAAGCAAAACAAGCAACACCAGCAGAAGTAGATTAGCAAAGCCACAAGATAAAGACCAAGATCAACTCAACTGAGCACGAGCTCCATAGTTTCCTAAGCCCACAAATGAGTAAATTATATCATTAAGAAGCAGCCATCACTGTAGGTGATCTGTAGTCACAATGACAATAGATAAAGCCACTGTACACCCTTACAAAAAGATGCCAGATGAGAAAAAGAAGACCAGCGGATTCACGGGCCAGTTAAGAGCGCATGTCGGGGAAGAGCACGAGCAGATGCCATGTCCAGCACTTGCACACATAGAACACGCAAGCCGACTAGACCATGGCATTCAAAAGACGGATATATGCTAAAAATATGCCATCTGGCTAGTGATTCCAAATTTTGTTCCGGAATCATGAACATTTTTAAGAAATGCAAACAATTATTGAAACTAGAATATTTTTCTAAATTCCCGGACAAAATTTTAAAACATGAACAATTTCTGAAATTTGTGAACAATTTTCAAAAAACAAGTACATTTTTTGAATCTTCCGAACAAAATTTTGAAACAATAATATTCTATGAAATTAGTGAACAAGTTTTGAAAGGGAATTATTTATTGAAATCCTCGATATATTTTGAATTTTTTTGAAAATTGTGAATAAAAACATAAAGAAAAGGAAAGGAAAGGAACAAAAAAATAAAATAAAATAAAAAGCAGTAGAAAACAAAAGGAATAATACTAAAACCATTCGAAAGCGAAAAACCAGTAAAAGAACAGTTCAGGAACCTTCTAGATTGTTCCCAATACCGGAAAAACCAGGCTGGAACCTTCAAACAATGTCGTACGGTTCATTATTTTCTTGTTAGCTTCGAAGATGGGCTGGCCCTGTTCAATCGTTCGCTTGATTACTTGATGCAGCATGCGTCAAATAGGAAAAGCGCGGCCATGCCAGGTTTCTTCTTTGGAATGCTTGCTCGTCGTTTGGAGGCTGCAGGCTCCCAAGGCTGAGCAAACGCATTATGTGTGTTGGTGGCTTGCACGTACTCACAACGCTCTTCGCCTAATCAGTCCCGCGCCGACTATTTCTTGCATGTAGCGAGCCGTGCGTGAACTCTCGCTGATGGACGTTAAGTAATTAGGCGGCCATGTTCGCGCAAATGGTTCGATCCCAGGTCTCCATGGAGAGGGCTGCTATCCACCGTACCAAAGTCTCGCACGTCATAATTAAGAGGCCCGTTCTGTAATTGAGGCGAATGAAGCCGGTTTCCCATTGTTTTCCCAAGTTTCTTTTTCATTGTTTATTCGTTTTCTTTTTTCTTCTCAATTTTTTGTATGGTTTTCTTTTTTCTTCTCCAATTTTTATTTTTTCCTATGTTTTCACTCTACATTTTCATACATGTCAATTTTTTTTGTATACACGTTCAACATTGTCCCAACGTTATTTCGAAATTTCTCAAATACTTGTTCAACATTTCAATAGTTATTCAACATTTTTTCAAACATTTGTTCAACATTTTTAACACATATTGAACATTTTCAAATACTTGTTCAACACTTTTCATATACTTGTTCAATTTTTTTTAATACCTATTTGAACATTTTTCAAATACTTGTTCAACATCTTAAATATTATTCAACATTTTACAATACTTGTTCAATATTTTTAAAATTCTTTTTCAACATTTGTTAATACTTGTTCAACATTTTCTATATAATTCTTCAGCATTTTCAAATACTTGTACAACATTTTTATGCTCGCTCAAAAAAATTAATACCTAATTCTGCATTTTTCATACACTTGTTCAACATTTTTAATACTTATTCAATATTTTCAAATACTTGTCCAACATTTTTCAAATTCTTGCTCAACATTTTTAGTACTTGTTCAACATTTTTCATATAATCCTTCAACATTTTTTAATACCTATTCAACATTTATCAAATACGTGTTCAACATTTTTGTAAGTGCATCTAGTGCCCCTTAGTGATTTTGGTGCATTGAAGACTTATAGGTTAAGGGACTAATGAGTTTGTGAGTGTACACAGCTTTATAAGTCTATGAGGAGTTTGATATTTACGATGAAAGTCGAACCCTAAAAATGAATTTCTTTAGCTGAAGACTTTGAAAGTGAAGAAATTGGTGTGACCGTGAGGACTTGATATTCATGCGAGGATTATGAAGCGTGAAGACATTTGTTTTCGTAGTTTCATTTCTCTTTCTTGAGTCATAGGAAACACCGTACTGTTAAAGGGGGTCGAGGTAAAACTAAGGAAAAGTTTCCAAGTGATGCTCATCTTAAAATCCTACACCTATCCAATCCTTTTGAGTGAAGCCATTGGAAATCCCATACAGTTCAGTCAATTTCTTCAGTGACAGAGACGAAGTTCTTCTGGTCTCTGAAGAATTTATTCTGACTGAGGAGTTAGGAATTCGCTAGTGCGGATTGCCTACATGTGAGGAACATGATAGCCCTGAGGAATTTGATACTCAAATATCCGACCGTTGCTGTGCTATTCGCCAGTTGTCCCAAAATATCTTCCCACCTAATGGTCATATCACTGAAGGGCATTTATGTCTTATCATGTCGGGCTGCTCCCTAGGCTATAATTAGCCGCCCCCTACAACCACTAGTTGGTTGGCTGCTCCGAGAGAAACTGACACTTGTCATTGAGAGCATCCCATCCTCCGAGGACTTTGAGCAAAAATCATCAAGTGAGGAAACCCAAACCCAAAGACCTGCAAACCCAAAGTGATTAAGCATCACTGAAGAGATTGTTCCTGTGTGGAACCGACGCTTGTTACCTTTGAGGACTATGTATCCTCGCGTCATGGTCTAGAGCGTCTAAGAGGAAATTGTGGATCACCGAGTGACCGAGTCTGTGAAGGTTTGGAAGTCACCTGAAGACTTACCACGAGTGATTGGGCGAGGTCTGTGTGATCTTAGATCAAGGAGAATACGGTGAGGACTGTGTGTCCGGGACTGTGTGTCCTCAGGTTTAAATACCTAGCCACTCCAACCAGACGTACAACTGTCACAGCAGTTGGAACTGGTCTACCAAATCATCATCTTCATCAAGCTACTGGTTCTATTTCCTCAACCCTTTCATTTCCTCATTCATGTGTTGATGAACTTGATCGTTACTGTTTGAAGACTTTGACTGAAGACTTTCTTAATTTCCTCAATCCATATTCTTCAGTCACTTTGTCTTCAGCCTGCTTATCCTGGTTATACGCTTTCTGTACTATGTGCTTGTTTTCATTTCAAGATGATGATCTTGTTCCTACTCTGTTACGCTAGCATTTGAGTACTTATTCCGCTGTGTGTTGTTCGTAACTCAGGAAATTCCTCACCTTGAATTTTTCTCAGTGACGAATTTGTAAAATTGCCTATTCACCCCCACTAGTCGATATAACGCACTTTCAATTGGTACCAGAGCAAGGTACTCCCTTGTTCTGTGTGATTTTGGTCTAACCACCTGGAGTTTTAGTTATGTTGACTGCAGGCATGATCAAGGTCTCGGCTGGGTGTCCTACCTTCGATGGGATGGACTACCCTTACTGGAAGAATAAGATGCGCATGCATCTTGAGGCAATTGACAACGATCTCTGGTACGTTGTGGAAAATGGCGTTCCCTCCATCACTCCTCCTGTGAACACTGCTGATGCGAAGAGATTCAAACAACTCGACTCTCAAGCGAAGAATATCATATATGGCCATCTGAGCAAAGGGCAGTATGGCAGAGTGAGTGCTTTGGAGACAGCTAAGCTTATCTGGGATAGGCTGTCTAAGGTCAATGAAGGAATCTCAACACAACGTGACTCTCGAGTTGACGTTCTTCGCAATCTCTTCAACCACTTCAAAAGACTCGACAATGAAAATGTTCAGAAAACCTTCGATCGCCTCACTGACATCTCAAATGAGCTTAAAGCACTTGGTGCCACTGACATCACCGACCATAAGGTGGTGAAGAAATTGCTGAGATTACTTGATTCCTCATTTGACACTCTTGCACTGATGATTCAAGAATGTGGAGACTACAAGTCACTTGATCCTGCTGATATCCTCGAGAGGCTAAATACTCTTGAGTTTTAACTTGCTAAGAAGAGTGATCTCTATGGACCGAGCTATGGTAGATCACGCGCACTAAAGGCCAAGGCAGTCTCTGAATCTGAAGGAGAGGATTCTGGTAGCAGCCTTGGTGATCCTGAAGAACTGAGTCAGGAGCTAGTAATGCTCGTGAGGAAATTCCAGAAGTTCTCAAGGCGTGGTCGCTTTGGTAAATCCTTAAGAGGTGATGACATGAGATCAGATTCCTCATCCCGTGACTACAATAAGAGAACTTGCCACAAATGCAAGAAACCTGGTCACTACATTACTGATTGTCCTCAGTGGGAGAAGGAATCAAAGAAGAAGAAATACAAGGATGACAGTTCTGATGACTCATAGAAGAAGAAGAAACTTCAAAGTCCTCATCATCAAAATCTTCAAAGTCTTCATCTCACAAGAAGAGCAGCTCCAAAAAGGCTCGGGCATTCATTGGCAAGGAAATGGACTCTGAAGCTGAATCTAAGGAAAATGAGGAAGATGAGGCATCTGAGGAGTCAGGCTCCGATGTGGCGAGCCTAGCTCTCGCTACCGCTTTTGTCAGCAAGTCCATCTTCAACCCCGAGGAAAATGACTTCCCCAACACTGCTGACGACGGCGATGATAACTACGCTCCCACCTATTGCTTCATGGCAAAAGTTGCCAAGGTACTCAAATATCCCTCCTCTGAATCAAGTGAGGATGAATCTGATGAAAACCTCAAGCCTAGTTATTCTAAACTTGCTAATTAAGATCGCTGTAAAGCAACAAAATGCTTTTTAAAAAGGTTCAAAATATGCTAGACACACTACAAAAAGAATACACTTCTGTGATGATACGTGTTTGTCACAATAGGTCACGTTTTCTATCATGCATGTACATCCATGACGATTTTATGACAGAATCAAGATAGTCATACCTGTGCTGTCGTAGAAGTGTTCCATGACATTACCAAAATTATCATCACGGAAGTGTCCACTTCCATGACGATAAATCACGCATCATAGAAGTGCTTTAGTCAAGGGTGACCGACATGTGGCATCCACCGTAACGGGTCGCCGTTAAGCTATCGGGTCCTGTTTTGGATCCGATAACCCGTTAACAGCCCGTACCAATGGGGATTTTCCACGTGTAAAATTCTCATTGGCCAGAGGAAACACGTGTTGGCTCACCGTTGGGACAGATGTCATCCACTCATTGGATAGGAGGAGACTATGATACGCCGACACATGGCACGGCCCAACAGAGGGCCATTTTGGTGAAAAGGCCGGCCTATTTGACTTGGTCAAAAGGTAACGGGCCGGCCCACGAAAAGCCTATTAACGGCCTGTTCGTATATAGCCCATTTATGGCCCGCTAACTCCCGACCCGTTACGGCCTATCGGAATTAAGCCCAGTAGCTTCATCTGGGCTGTCCAATATGATTCGAGCCCATTGTAACTTCCGGCCATGTATGGCCCATGATGTCTTCGGCCCATATGAGACCCTTTGTAACTCTGGGCCCATTAAAGGCCCGAGATGAAACTGGCCCATAATGAACAGTGTATCGCTTTATACCCATTAACGGCCCATTATTCCGTCGGCCGTTTCCAGCCCGTGTTAACTTTCGGCCTTCTAAGGGCCCATTTATTCTTGGGCTCATTTATAGAATTCGGTTAGTTACGGTCCGTTACTGGCCTGTTCCGTTTGTGGGCCAAATTCAGCCCGTGGTTACATTCGGCCTGTTTGTGGCCCGTTAACCCGTTGGGCTGTTTTCATAGCGTTATCAAATACGGCCTATCAACAACCCGTTATGGTCCACGAATAGTATGACCGATGTTTGGCGAAATGATTATACGCCCCATAGAAGGCCCATGGATCCTATGGCCCGTAGAAGACCAATGGATCCCTACGGCCCGTAGAAGGCCCATGGATCATACGGCCCGTAGAAAGTCCATGGATCCTACGGCCCGTAGAAGGCCCATGGATCATACGGCCCGTAGAAGGCCCATGGATCCTACGGACCGCAGGAGGCCCATGGTTACAACAGTCCGTGTGTTGCCATGATTATTGTGGCCTAGTTACCAAAAATAGGTTATTGTGGCCACTAGAAAAACGTGGAAAAGAACTGCAGTGACTACAAGCAAACAACTAAACAAGACAATAAGGAAATAAATAAGCAAGCAACTAACGCTAGCCTATTACAGCTATTACACATATTACATCCACTGGGCATCAAAGTTCGCCACCAGTGCCAATATAGGGAACAAAGCAGCATATTACATACACTGGCCGTCAAAATTGGCCACCAGTGCAAATAAACGCGGCAGCAAAACAAGTCCATACCTGAAACAACTTCAGAAGAGCTCAAGAAATGTTATCCTAGGTATCCACCATGCTGGCAATAAGCTTAGCAAGCTTATTAGCTTTGTCCTGTTTGGCGCGAAGATCCTCCAACGCTTGCTGTTGCACCAGAAAGTATGCATCTGAATGCTTCAGGGACTTCCGCAGTCCTTCCG
This sequence comes from Triticum aestivum, assembly GCF_018294505.1. NCBI lineage: Eukaryota > Viridiplantae > Streptophyta > Magnoliopsida > Poales > Poaceae > Triticum > Triticum aestivum. Next base: position 560,705,006 of record NC_057808.1, on the reverse strand, counting down.
CTTCTTGTCGCAGCACAACTGATCGATGTGTTTCATCTTCTAGTTGAGACTGAAGAAACCAAACTGATTCATGCAGTGAGTTTGAATAGCTTGTGCAAGCGGTAGTGGCCAGTAACTCGAACAGTAAACCAAGACAGGACTTTGGGGTTGTCTCACTGTCTTCAAGATAGTTTTCCTTAGTTGTTTTATTAGCTTTGTTGGAGACCAAAAAGGATGTCTCACTATCCTGAACCTTATCTGCATTACTTCCTTTACCATTCCTTAATAAGGCACTCTTCCCCAATATTCTGTCAGCATTATAAAAGAAGAAACAAGCAGACACATAACAGGTTTAGCATGTACTAGTATATGAAACTCATTTCGGTGAACCAGTTCATTAGTAAGGTGGACAAGATTAAACTACCAAGTCTTCTATTGCCAAGTAGTACATTATAAATGCATCAAACAAACATATATCTATGTCCTATGGTCACTGCGTTGTCTTGCCAAATCAAAATAGAGACACGGTTCAAATCATATCAGTTCAAGAGAAAGCAACACTAAAAGAATACAAAGCGTGGGAAACTACACGGCACAACAAGATTTCAGATGGGTACCACGGGTCTACATGTACAACAACACTATTGGCCCTGTTGTGGTGCTAGTAATGTGCATGATATGAGAAGTCAACTGTATACACAATTGAAATTGAAATCAACAGAGCTATTTATAAGAGCAAACGTGTTAAAGAAACATGCGTAAACATACCTGTTGTGCCATTGGAGTTTCCTAATAAGTTTGCATGAGTAAATACAGTGATACAAGAGTAAAGCAGTATGCACGATAGCAATGGAATCTTAAATGAGAGCAGTTGTTCTTCAGGTTTAAGCACTTGTTCTACATGAACAAAGTACAGTAAGACGCAAGCATATAGTACTTAAAATAAAATGAGCTCATAGACCTTACCACATTCTTGGTTCCGGACCAGTACAGAACAAGGCGTTCCCAGTTATCGTCCAGTAAATGTGTCTCAGGAGAATGTAAGGGAATTTGATGAGTTTCTTTGCCAGTGAAGTACGTTTTCTTCAGGTAATTCTGATACTGCCACAAGCATTCTTGAAGATAGCAAAGGTATTAGCACAAATTACCTCATCCCGAGTTTCCAAATCGGTCCTTCTCTATAGAGAAAAATGGGAAAATTTGCTGTATTATGACCATCATGGAGGTAGAATGTATCTGACAAAGCAAAGTAATAGCCATGAATAACATTACATACACATAACACCTGGACAAACACCTGCAACTGGCATTTTCCTTCATCTTCAGTATAATATTTCCATGATGGGAAGATACGCACATGTAAGTGCAGCTAGTGCCCCTTAGTGATTTTGGTGTATTGAAGACTTATAGGTTAAGGGACTAATGTGTTTATGAGTGTACACAGGTCTATAAGTCTATGAGGAGTTTGATATTTACAGAGAAAGTCGACCCCTAAAAATGAAGTTCTTCGACTGAAGACTTTGGATTTCTGAAGACTTTCTGAAGACTTTGAAAGTGAAGACATTGGTGTGACCTTGAAGACTTGGTATTCATTTGAGGAACATGAAGCGTGAAGACTTTTGTTTTCGTAGTTTCATTTTCTCTTTCTTGAGTCATAGGAAACACCGTACTATTAATGGGGGTCGAGGAAATACTAAGGAAAAATTTCCATGTGATGCTCAACTCAAAATCCTACACCTACCAATCCCTTCGAGTGAAGCCATTGGGAATCTCATACAGTTCAGTCATATTCTTTAGTGACAGAGACAAAGATCTTCTGGTCTCTGAGGAATTTGTTCTGACTGAGGAGTTAGGAATTCGCCAGTGCGGATTGCCTACACAGTGAGGAACATGATAGCCCTGAGGAATTCGATACTCAAATTTCCGACCGTTGCTGTGCTATACGCCAGCTGTCCCAAAATATCTACCCACCTAACGGTCATATCATTTAAGGGCATTTATGTCATATCATGCCGGGCTGCTCCCTAGGCTATAAATAGCCGCCCCCTCAACCACTAGCTGGTTGGCTGCTCCGAGAGAAACTGACACTTGTCATTTGAGAGCATCCCATCCTCCGAGGACTTTGAGCAAAAATCATCAAGTGAGGAAAACCCAAACCCAAACCCCCACAAAACCAAAGTGATTGAGCATCACTGAAGAGATTGATCCTGTGTGGATCCGACACTTGTTACCTTTGAAGACTGTGCTTCTTCCAGACGGTTAGGCCTCATGGTCTAGAGCATCCAAGAGGAAATTGTGGATCGCCGAGTGACCGAGTCTGTGAAGGTTTGGAAGTCACCTGAAGACTTACCACGAGTGATTGGGCGAGGTCTGTGTGACCTTAGCTCAAGGAGAATACGGTGAGGACTGTGTGTCCGGGACCGTGTGTCCTCAGGTTTAAATACCTAGCCGCTCCAACCAGACGTACAACTGAGACAACAGTTGGAACTGGTCTACCAAATCATTATCTTCACCAAGCTTACTGGTTCTATTTCCTCAACTCTTTCATTTCCTCATAACTGTGTTGTGCACTTGTTCATATCTGTGTTTGAAGACTTTGACTGAAGACTTTCTCAATTTCCTCAGTTCAATTTCTTCAGTCTGTTTGTCTTCATCCTGTGCTATCCTGTGTTTACGCTTTCTGTACTCTGTGCTTGTCTTTATTTCATCATGATGATCATGCTTGTGTTCTGCTATGCATACTTTAGAGTACTTATTCCGCTGCAAGTAGTTCTTCGCTAAGGAATTTCCTCACTGGCAAATTCCTCAGTGAAGAATTCATAAAAATCGCCTATTCACCCCCCTCTAGTCGATATAACGCACTTTCAATTGGTATCAGAGCAAGGTACTCCCTTGTTCTGTGTGATTTTGGTTTAACCGCCTGGAGTTTAGTTATGTCGACCGCAGGTATGATCAAGGTCTCAACTGGGTGTCCTACCTTCGATGGGACGGACTACCCCTAGTGGAAGAATAAGATGCGAATGCATCTTGAGGCAATTGATAACGATCTCTGGTATGTCGTGGAAAATGGTGTTCCCTCTGTCTCACCCTCACTGAACGCTACCGATGTGAAGAGATTCAAGCAACTCGATTCTCAAGCGAAGAATATCATATGTGGCCATCTGAGCAAAGGACAGTATGAGAGAGTGAGTGCTTTGGAAACTGCTAAGCTTATCTGGGATAGGCTGTCCAAAGTCAATGAAGGAGTCTCAACACAGCATGACTCTCGAGTTGATGTTCTTCGCAGTCTCTTCAACCGCTTCAAAAGACTCGACAATGAAAATGTTCAACAAACCTTCGATCGCCTCACTGACATCTCAAATGAGCTTCAAGCACTTGGCGCCACTGACATCACCAACCATGAGGTGGTGAAGAAATTGTTGAGATCGCTTGATTCCTCATTTGATACTCTGGCATTGATGATACAAGAGCATGCTGATTACAAGTCACTTGATCCCGCTGATATCCTCGAGAGGCTAAATACTCATGAGTTCCAGCTTGCTGAAAAGAGAGATCTCTATGGTTCGAGCTATGGCAGATCACGTGCACTGAAGGCCAAGGCAGTTTCCGAGTCTGAAGATGAAGACTCTGACAGCAGCCTTGGTGATCCTGAAGAACTGAGCCATGATCTAGCACTGGTCGTGAAGAAATTCCAGAAGTTCTCAAGACATGGTCGCTTTGGAAGACCCTCAAGGAGTAATGATTCCTCATCCAGTGACTACAAGAAGAGGCTTTGTCACAAATGCAAGAAACCTGGACACTACATTCAAGATTGTCCTCAGTGGGAAAAGGAATCAAAGAAGAAGAAATACAAGGATTACAGTTATGATGATGCGAAGAAAAAGAAGAAATCCTCAAAATCTTCATCATCAAAATCCTCAAAGTCTTCATCTCACAAGAAGAGCAGCTCCAAGAAGGCTCGGGCATTCATTGGCAAGTAAATGGACTCTGAGGCTGAATCTAAAGAAAATGAGGAAGAGGAGGCATCTGAGGATTCCGAATCCGGTGTGGCGAGCCTAGCCCTCGCTACTGCATTCGTCAGCAAGTCTATCTTCAACACTGAAGAAAATGACCTCACCAACAAGGCTGATAAAGGCAATGATGACTACGCTCCCACCTATTGCTTCATGGCAAAGGGTGCCAAGGTACTCAAATATACTTCCTCTGAATCAAGTGAGAATGAATCTGATGAAAACCTTAAGCCCAGCTATACTAAACTTGCTAAGATTGCTGTGAAACAACAAAGGGCTTTTGAAAAGGTTCAAAACATGCTAGACAAAAGTGATGATATGTTGGGTGAAGAAATGGATCACACTAAAACCTTGACTGAAAATCTTCAGAGACTTCAGACTAGGTTTGACAACCTTCAAGGTCATCATAACACTTTCTTATCTGATCATGAGAAGCTTTCTTATGAATTTCTTCAAAGAAAGAAAGACCTTGAGAAGCTAAGAGTGAGTTATGAAGATCTTCAGAAGGAGCGCGATTCATTACTTGCTCAACAAATCAGCGCTGCTCAGGAAGAATTTGTTCCTCCGTGTTTGAAATGCATTGAACGTGAATCTGCTAATTCTTCACCTGAATGTTCAGATGCTTCTAATGCTACAAATTCTTCAACTGTCTCTGCTATCACTAATTCCTCATATGAGGACATTGCTAGTATAACTGACGATGCAGGGCTGAAGAAATTGTACATGACAGGCATGTACAAAAGCCTCAAAGGGCATCAGACTCTTTGTGATGTGCTTAAAAAGCAGATCCTCAACAGGAACCCTAGGAAAGAGGGTATTGCCTTTGAGAGGAAACTCAATGCTGATGGTACATGTTGGAAGCCTGAGCAGTACCCCAAAACCTCATGGGTTGCTGTAAAGGGACCTCCAGTTGATCCACCTAATTTATCTGGCTTTACATGTGAATCTTCTCATTCTTCTGATGAGTCATTTGACTCCAACTATAAACTGTTTAAAAATCAGAATGGTGAAGTATTTGCTAGATATGTTGGCACTAACTGCAGGAACGGTTCTCCTATGAAGAAAATCTGGGTTCCCAAAAGGTGCCTTGAAAGTCTTCAGGTGAATGTCCTCATGACACCACCTGTGAAGAATAGGAACCCCAGATCAAATTCTTCATATGGACCAAATTCTTCATATGGATCAAAGTCCTCATACGGACCAAATTCCTCACATGGATCAGATTCCTCAAAAGGATCAAAGTCCTCATATGAACATCATTGTGCTAACAACTCTGTTTCGCAGGGAAGAGCCAAGGGCTATGAATATGAGCATTATTCTTCTAACCATTATGTTCATAAGTCCTCGAAGAATTTCTCTACTAATTCATATGCTTACCCTAACTCCTCTTATGTGAAACGAAATGGATTGGCTTCTATGCCACCTTTCTCGTATGGAGCTCGCAGAGTGATGAACTCTTTGCCACCCCTTTAGATGTGGGTGGTGAAGAAAAAAAACTAATCTTTTATGCAGGGTCAGGTCTCCAGACGTACTTAAACGTCTGAATAATTTGCTGGAGACCTGAAAAGTGCCTGAAAGGACGCAGGCTAATCATGAAGAAATGAACTTTCATTTCTCACGTCCTCATACTGCTTTAACTATTGCATTGCTTGACGAAATTGGTCTGATGAATTGTGATGTCATATTCTTCATTGATGAAGTATATGAAGTTCGTAAGCTGCACTAATTCATCTGCAGGATGATCAACCCAAAGCCACTGAGTGGGTCCTCGATAGTGGATGTACAAATCATATGACTGGTGACAAGAATCTATTGATGGATGCTCCCTTATCACCATCGCATCTGAAGTATATCATCTTCGCTGACAAAGGCAAAAGTCAGGTATTGGGTCTAGGTAAGGTTGCGATCACAAAGGATCGACACATGGACAAAGTCATGCTTGTCGAGTCCTTAGGATACAACCTTATGTCTGTCTCAATGCTTTGTGATCATGATATGGTTGTTGTCTTTGGCAAGTATCGCTGTGTTGTGGTTATGGAAGCTGACAATTCCAAAGTCTCCGAAGGCTTTAGGAGAGGATACTTGTATATTGTTGATTTCTCTACAGGACCGCAACCAGCCGTGTGCCTACTTGCAAAAGCTTCAGAAGGCTGGCTATGGCATCGACGACTTGGTCATGCAGGCATGAGGAATTTGCACACGCTTGCGAAGAAGAAGCATGTCATTGGCATTGAGAATGTCAAATTCCTCAAGGATCACTTGTGTGGAGCTTGTGAAGCTGGAAAGATGACCAAGGCTAAGCATCCAGCGAAGACTACCATGACCACTACTCGACCATTTGAATTGCTTCATATGGATCTTTTCGGTCCTAACCATTACTCAGTAGTCCAAAATGACGCATCTCTCTATGGCTTTGTTATTGTTGGTGATTACTCTCGATACACATGGGTACACATGGTTACTTACAAACATGAAGTGCAGGAAGTCTTCAAACGATTTTCCTCGAGGGCTTCAACCAACTTCGGTGTGAAGATCAAGCACATCAGAAGTGACAATGGAACTAAGTTCAAGAATTCTGGTCTTGATGACTATCTTGATGAACTTGGTATTACTCATGAGTTATCTACTCCTTACACTCCTCAGCAGAATGGCGTCGTGGAGCGCAAGAACAGAACTCTTGTTGAGATGGCTCACACTATGCTTGATGAGTACAAGACGCCTCGTCACTTCTGGATTGAGGCAATTTATACTGCGTGCCATATCATCAACAGGGTATATCTTCACAAATTCTTCAAGAAGACTGCCTATGAACTCCTCACTGACAAGAAACCCAATGTGAGTTATTTCAAAGTCTTCGGTGCTAAATGTTGGATTAGAGATCCTCATCACAATGCTAAATTTGCACCGAAAGCACATGAAGGTTTTATGCTTGGTTACGGAAAGGACTCGCACACCTACAGAGTCTTCAACAACGTTCTTCACAAGGTTGTTGAAACTGTAGATGTGCGGTTCGATGAAACTAATGGCTCGCAAAGAGAGCACCTACCCTCTGTGATAGATGAAGCAGCACCTGAGGAATCTATCAAGTTCAAGGCTACTGAGGATGTCATTCCTACCGAAGAATCTGCTGAAGAATTCATTCCAGAACGTGAAGAACGTCAAGCTAACGCACCTGAAGAAAATGCTGAAGAAAATGGTGCTGAAGAAAATGCTGATCAAATTCCTCGACGACAACCAACTCATCCTCGCATTGCAAAAGAAGTGCAAGTTAAAAAGATCATCGATGACATTGAAGCACCAGGTCCTATCACACGCTCAAAAGCTTCACATTTATCTAACTTTTGTGGGCACTATGCCTTTGTCTCTATCACAGAGCCCACTAAGGTAGATGAAGCATTTCTGGAGCCTGAGTGGATTCAGGCCATGCAAGAAGAATTACATCAGTTCGAACTCAACAACGTCTGGGAACTGGTTAAACGTCCAGATCCTAGCAAGCACAATATCATTGGCACAAAGTGGATCTAGCGCAACAAGCAAGATGAAACTGGCCTTGTGGTGAGGAATAAGGCACGGCTTGTAGCTCAAGGCTACACACAGGTTGAAGGAATTGATTTCGATGAAACTTTTGCAGCTGTTGCTAGACTTGAAGCTATTCGCATATTACTTGCTTATGCTAACCATCATGATATCACTTTATATCAAATGGATGTGAAAAGTGCGTTCCTCAATGGTAAGCTTGAGGAAGAAGTATATGTTGCTCAACCCCCAGGTTTTGAAGATCCAAAGCGTCCTGACAAAGTCTTCAGACTCAATAAGGCCCTCTATGGCCTCAAGCAGGCCCCTCGGGCGTGGTATGATACTTTGAAGGAATTCCTCATGAAGAAAGGCTTCAAACCCGGTTCACTCGACCCTACTCTTTTCACTAAATCTTATGATAGCGAATTGTTTGTGTGCCAAATATATGTTGATGATATTATCTTTGGCTGTACTGACCAACGTTGTAGTGATGAATTTGCTTATATGATGAGTGAAGAATATCAAATGTCTATGATGGGAGAGTTGAAATTCTTCTTAGGTCTTCAAATTTGTCAATAGCGCAATGGCATATTCATATCTCAGGAGAAATACCTCAAGGATGTACTGAGGAAATTCGGCATGCAAGATTGCAAAGGCGTCAAAATTCCGATGCCCACAAATGGCCATCTGTGCACTGATGAAAATGGTATTGACTTCGATCAAAAGGTATACCGCTCCATGATTGGTTCTTTATTGTACTTATGTGCATCCAGGCCAGATATTATGCTTAGTGTTTGCATGTGTGCCCGATTTCAAGCTACACAAAGGAATCACACCATAAGGCTGTGAAACATATTCTTCGATATCTAGCTCACACACCAACACTTGGATTATGGTACCCCAAGGGCTCGGCTTTTGATCTCATTGGATATTCTGACTCTGACTATGCTGGTGATCGTGTGGACCGCAAGTCAACATCTGGTACATGTCATTTCCTCGGACGATCTTTGGTCTGTTAGTCCTCGAAGAAACAGAACTGCGTATCACTGTCTACTGCTGAAGCTGAGTACATTGCTGCTGGTTCTTGCTGTGCTCAATTGCTGTGGATGAAGCAAACTCTCAAGGACTATGGCGTCAACGTGAAGAATGTGCCTCTCTTCTGTGACAATGAGAGTGCCATCAAGATTGCTCACAACCCAGTTCAGCACTCGAAGACAAAGCACATTCAGATTCGTCATCATTTTCTTCGCGATCATGTGTTGAAGGGCGACATTTCTATTGAGCATGTGAAGACTGAAGAACAGCTAGCCGATATCTTCACAAAGCCCTTGGATGAGAAGAGATTTAGCAAGTTGCGGTGTGAGCTAAATATCCTAGAATCTTCGAATGTTCTTTCAAAAGGACACTCATCCTAACACTTATGCAAAATTGATGACTTAGATGTGCAACACATGAAGAAACGTTTTTCTTCAATCAATGAAGAATAACACTCTAAGTGTGAAGAAAATAACGAAGAATTTGATTCTCAGAACCCTACGACAATTGTACGCGGTGTCTAAAATCATCATTCTTATACGGTGGGTCACGCCACCATCAAAAGTTGAAAATCTTCAATTTGAGTTTTTGCTCAGTTTTGAAATTCCTCAGTTGTTCAAAATCTTCAACTTTGCAAAATCTTCACTGTTTCCGTCGTTTTTCTTCATTGGCTATATATATATATATATATATATATATATATATATATATATATATGAGTTTATGTCCTCTACAGCATTCACTAATGGCTAATTCTTCAAGTTGGTTTTTCTGCTAAGTGAATGTGATCGGACCCTTCCCCCTCTATGCTATACTCAACCCATTCTATTCACAAATTCTTCATGTGCGTTCTATTTGAAACTCGTTCAAAATCTTCACTGTGTCCTTGTCAGCTGAAGAATTTGCGAACGGAACGTTAAAACTTATCTTATCCAAATTTTCGGCTTTGCCCCTCAAACCGTTCCGCATCCCACGAAGTACTTATCCATTCACCCACGATCTAACACGATGTCCACTTCTCAGTACGTGGGTGACACATGTTATGCGAATGAGAAGGGTCAGGGGCACGTTCATCCAATTTCTTCGGGCGAACAGTTTTTCACCGTGGCTATAAATACCCCCTCTCCCCTTCCTCACTGCCTTTACTTCGCTCGACCTCTCTCCAGCTCAAGCTTATCAAACCCTAGCGCCGCCGCTACTTCATTGTCGCCGGTGAGGAAGAGCTTCACTGCCTCGACCTCGTCGCCGCCGTACTCGCCCCGACCGCGGAAATCTTCACTCCACCACCGCCGTAGCCGTCTTCCTCCGCCGAGTTAGGGCGTGGAAGATCTGCACAGACGAACTTCACTTCTCCACCTCACAGTTTGTCGTGTTCTTCGTCAGGGTAATTAAAAGTTACTTTTACTGCCCTCTTTGATTCAAATGACTTCTACAAAATCCTCAAAAGGTGTTTATTCTTCAAATTCTTCACACACTAAACACCTCACATGTCATCTGATCTTGATTCATTTCTCTAAGCTATAATTTCTCTTCAAGATTCCTCAATTGTGCGGATTTCTGATCTGTAAAACTCTGGAACCTAAGACTAAGAACGCTTAGTGAAATTCTTCAAGACTCATCTGGTAAAATTCCTCAAACTTGTTCTTTTTGAAAAACCTTCTGAGAACGCATATGACCTCTCCAAATTCCTCACAACTATACTCTGTTCACAGGTACTCATGTCTGCTGCTGAATCACTAGGTTCTCATCAACTTAACTCATTTGCAGCGTTCCTCGAAGAAAAGTTGCATACTTCTTCAGAGAATTCCATTGTTCAAATTCCTCATCTGAAGAAAATGGCTGACGGGAAGAAGCCATAGAAAGGAGGAAAGAGGCCTGAGGTCAACACTGCTTTTGAAATCCCTGAGGACATCTATGCTGGGTACTGCACACCCCCTGAGGAGGATAAAAATCTGCGCAAGGTGCGCATTCAAAAGATTGAGAGGAGATGGGCAAGAGAGTGGAGGGAGTACAGATATGTGACTCCAAAGTACATGAAGAAATTCGCTATTACTCCTCCATGCTCAAGACCACCATTGGCACCTGGCCAAGAAGCAGATCCCACTAGCATCAAACGCGGTGAGGAGTTTCCTGAAGAATGGGCCAAGCGCCAGGCCAAGCTGGCCAAACAGGCAAAAGATGCAGTGAAGAAATTCAATGAAGATTCTGCTACTTCTGCCGCTGAGGCCTCAGTAAGGCCGAAGAAATCCATGGCAAAGAAGCCTGCGCACAAGCCAAGTGCCTCTTCTTCAATGCCCTCACGGCCAATTTCCTCAGCTAAGCCCTCACGGCCAATTCCTCACGCTGCTCCTGCTCCTCCAAAGTCCTCAGCTGCTCCGACCAAATCCTCAGCACCTGTGCATCTTGCCACGTGCCAAAGGACTACATGCATCTCTATTGCCTCAGGAGCTTCAGCTAGTTCCTCAGTTGCACCAAATTCTTCAACAGGACCCTCTCTGCTGAAGACAAAGACCACTGCTGGACGAGGCTCTCGCCCAAGTCCTCACAAGAAGCAGGTCGCTTTCCAAGTGCCGTCTGAAGAAGACGAAGCTGATGATGAAGAACTTGCTGAAATCATCAGAGATAGGCAAGTCAGGGCCGCTAGAGCCAAGGGCACAAATGTGCCTCTGCTTTTGGATCCAAAGTTGATCCTCGATTACATTGATCTCTGGAACAAGGACCCAAACACTCCTATGCCTGACTTCAAGCTGACTCCTGGTCAAAGTCATATGCTGACTGCCTTCATCCAAGAAGAAAAATGGAAATTTGAGAAGGCCAGGCAGCTCAAGAAAGCACAGTACAGGAAGGAGAAATTCCTGAAGAACAACGTTGTCTCTATGACAACTGATGAACTTGTGAAGATCCAGTCTGAAATCAAAACCCTCAGCAATGATTTCAATGCTTACTATGCTGATTGGAAAGGAGCCAAGGTCAGGTTTGTTAAACTGACTAAGATGTTCACCTCAAATGTTGCAGCCCCATCGCAACAAGAAATTCCTCAGGCTGAAGAATCTGCTCAGCCAACTGAAGAACATGCCAACACCGCTGATGACAATCAGGCTGCTGAAGAAAATGTGAGTTCCAGGGCTGATGACTGCATTCCAGCCGCTGATGAAACTGCCAGGGCACCCACTAGTGGTGCGCCTGAAGAAAATGAAGAGGTCAGGGCAACTGCATCAGTTGTGCCTGAAGAAAATCAACCACATTCCTTTGCTCCTCCTGCGCCTACTCCAACTCCAATCCTTCCATCTGCATCAGATGTGAAGAAGACCAAGGCTGCAGAGCGTGCAGCAGTGAAGAAAAGGAAAGCATCAGCTCCTTCAGATTCTTCAGCACCGAAGAAGATGAAGAAATTGATAAGCTCATTTGCTAATCCAATTGATGCTATTCCAGTTTCCTCCATGCCATCAAAGGAAATCGTCCCTTTTGATGAAGAATATGTGATCCCTAGCGGATCTGATGAAGAAAATCCTTCTGCTGCTTCGTCAGAGCAGATGGATGAAGAAATTGAAGTGGATAAAATCCCTTCAACCCCCACAGTTTCCTCGCCCATGCCTCAGTTTACTGCTGAAGAGGCTGGCGTTGAAGAAATGGAAGATGAAGATGTGGACATTGGCTGTACCACACCAGTAATGAATGATGACTTCTGGGAAAGTCAGCACCCCAACTCTCCACTCTTCACTCCATTGCAACAAATTCCTCAGTCCCCGGCAACTACAGTTCAAATGGGATCTGATGAAGCTCATGAACAAGTTCCAGCCACTAGTGCTGAAGAAAATGAAAATGAAGAATTGAAGACCCAGACTGCCATTGAAGAGGAACCAGAAATTCCTCAGCCTGAAGAACCTGAGATTGCGATTCCTGAGGTTGTCATGCAATTGACTGACACGCCTCTGCCCAAGCCAAAGGATCCATTCTCAAGAAAATTCAAGGCTAATGATTTCTTCGGCGAGCACGTATTCTTCACTGACTACAACCCCTATGACTCTGCTCGCATTAGGAAGAGGCGTTTCTGGACTGCCAGCCAGGCAAATTTTTATTCCTCAGTGCTGTTCAACAAAGACAAAGTCTTCGATCATGAGCACATTACTCACGTGGATATGGAATCTCTGGTGTGCTTCGGGCCAGTCCTCAGTGTTTTTTACGACGCTGGACTGTTAAATTTCTGCACTGACATATGTGATTGGAATGAAGAGCTCATTCTTCAATTTTATGCAACTCTGCACATCACCGGAGACTCTGAAGATGTGAATTCATGGGTGCTGGACTGGATGTCTGAAAATACTCACTACAAAGCACCAGCTACTGAATTGCTTCGGGCTTTGCCTCTCAGTCCTCCCCTTGAAGCTGCTTGTTGCGTCTATAGTGAACCTGAGCTTACAGATCACTATATGCAAGTGCTGATGAAGCCTTTGAAGCCAGGTCAGGCCCCAAGAACAAAATTCCTTGTGAAGGAATTGTTATATGTGCCTCGGACTGTCTATCACATTCTAACGAAGACATTGAGTCCTATCAAGGGCCACGACTTGAATGAAGAAGAAGTCGTTGGCATCATGAAGAATCTGCTTTTCAATATCATTCATGGCGTTCCTGTCAACTTCCATGATTTCTTCATGAGGACTCTGGCCAATGTCGCAATGTCACCGTTTGAGTTGAAGCCTTATGCTCCGTGGATTATGAGATTCATCCGAACAAGGTCTTCACTCAACTACAAAGCTGATACACTAAACCATTGCAGCTACTTGCCCCCAATTGAAGTCCTCAAACGGACATTTTCCTCAGCTGATGAAAAGGGCAAGGCTACTGCTGTCATTGATGAAGGCATACATCCATTGGATGGTCAATTTCGCAAGGCTGCATCCTACTCCACCAATGATGACTCTGCCACCCATGACTCTGCCGCCAACGCAACCAAGCCAAATCCTCAAGGCACAGCTCCCAGGGTGATGACTGACCCTGTGCTTCTCCTCAGTCTTCACCAGAAGGTTGATCGTAATCACAAATGGGTCAAGCATCAGTTTGGTTCAATTCTTCACAACATGACTGCTACCCACAATGCAGTGAAGAAAAACCATTACTACCTTCATGAAACCCTCAACCGCACCCGGCTGTTCTGTCGCACATATATGGTGAAGAAGATCTGAAGAAAATGGGTCTCAACGAAGATTTTGACTGGGCTGCACCTCCTCCGAAGAAGTACAAGAAGGTCAAGGTTCCTTCCTTGGTGGCCAGCTCCTATTCTTCATCACGTGACACTGATGAACATGAAGACTTGGACGACACTGCGGCAGGCCCTACTACAACAAACGACCCCAACAACGCTGACGCTCCTTCATCAACTTGATATTCTTCAGGGGCGTTAGTCCTCATTTTGAAACCTTTTGGTCATTTGATGACAAAGGGGGAGAAATTTGAGTTAGTCTTCAAGCGGGTCTATCTTATATGGGCGTTTTTTTTCTAAGTTACAACTCTCGTTCTTCTGATGACTTTGTTGGATCGGGTTATAAACTTAAAACTCTATGGCGGCCTGATACTTTTGCTGTTTTCTTCTGCATGCTTATTCCTCATTAATGTTATTGCACGCATGCTGAATTACATCAGTCACCATATTTCATCATGCATTTCAAATTCTTCATATATTATGTCAAATGCGTGTATGAATTACAAGATATAGGGGGAGATCTCCATGATTTTACTCTTCAAGTGTGCATTGCTTCAAAAGCAAATTCCTCACTATGCACATCTTCAGGGGGAGTTCTTCTATATCTTTCAATCAAATTCCTCAATATCAGTATTTACACTTCATATGTTTATCCCCGTTGAAAACTTAACCTATATTGTCATCAATCACCAAAAAAGGGGAGATTGTAAGTGCATCTAGTGCCCCTTAGTGATTTTGGTGTATTGAAGACTTATAGGTTAAGGGACTAATGTGTTTATGAGTGTACACAGGTCTATAAGTCTATGAGGAGTTTGATATTTATAGAGAAAGTCGACCCCTAAAAACGAAGTTCTTCGACTGAAGACTTTGGATTTCTGAAGACTTTCTGAAGACTTTGAAAGTGAAGAAATTGGTGTGACCTTGAAGACTTGGTATTCATTTGAGGAACATGAAGCGTGAAGACTTTTTTTTCGTAGTTTCATTTTCTCTTTCTTGAGTCATAGGAAACACCGTACTGTTAAAGGGGGTCGAGGAAATACTAAGGAAAAATTTCCATGTGATGCTCAACTCAAAATCCTACACCTACCAATCCCTTCGAGTGAAGCCATTGGAAATCTCATACAGTTCAGTCATATTCTTCAGTGACAGAGACGAAGTTCTTCTGGTCTCTGAGGAATTTGTTCTGACTGAGGAGTTAGGAATTCGCCAGTGCGGATTGCCTACACAGTGAGGAACATGATAGCCCTGAGGAATTTGATACTCAAATTTCCAACCGTTGCTGTGCTATACGCCAGCTGTCCCAAAATAGCTACCCACCTAACGTCATATCATTTAAGGGCATTTATGTCTTATCATGCCGGGCTGCTCCCTAGGCTATAAATAGCCGCCCCCTACAATCACTAGCTGGTTGGCTGCTCCAAGAGAAACTGACACTTGTCATTTGAGAGCATCCCATCCTCCGAGGACTTTGAGCGAAAATCATCAAGTGAGGAAAACCCAAACCCAAACCCCCACAAAACCAAAGTGATTGAGCATCACTGAAGAGATTGATCCTGTGTGGATCCGACGCTTGTTACCTTTGAAGACTGTGCTTCTTCCAGATGGTTAGGCGTCATGGTCTAGAGCATCCAAGAGGAAATTGTGGATCGCCGAGTGACCGAGTCTGTGAAGGTTTGGAAGTCACCTGAAGACTTACCACGAGTGATTGGGCGAGGTCTGTGTGACCTTAGCTCAAGGAGAATATGGTGAGAATTGTGTGTCCGGGACTGTGTGCCCTCAGGTTTAAATACATAGCCGCTCCAACCAGACGTACAACTGAGACAACAGTTGGAACTGGTCTACCAAATTATTGTCTTCACCAAGCTTACTGGTTCTATCTCCTCAACTCTTTCATTTACTCATAATTGTGTTGTGCACTTGTTCATATCTGTGTTTGAAGACTTTGACTGAAGACTTTCTCAATTTCCTCAGTTCAATTTCTTTAGTCTGTTTGTCTTCATCCTGTGCTATCCTGTGTTTACGCTTTCTGTACTCTGTGCTTGTCTTCATTTCAGCATGATGATCATGCTTGTGTTCTGCTATGCATACTTTTGAGTACTTATTCCGCTGCAAGTAGTTCTTCGCTAAGGAATTTCCTCACTGGCAAATTCCTCAGTGAAGAATTCATAAAAATCGCCTATTCACCCCCCCTCTAGTCGATATAACGCACTTTCAGCACATAGGATTTAACAACATCAAATGCGATAGATGCTAAACTATGAATGGCTGGTTGTGCTTCCTCCATAGGAATAGGTGTACTAACTGGTGGAGTTGGCGTTCGCCGTGGTAGTACTGGCGCTTTGGGCACTGGAGCTGCCTTACTAACTGCTCTTGTTTGGGAGCTCTGTGGTGGAGATGGTGCTGTGTCAACAGGAACTGGGTTACTATCTGCTGGGGTTGGGGTTAGATTGGGTGAAGCTGGTTCTCTGTCCATCGCAGTAGGGGTAAAATCTGCGGGAGTCTGGGTTATGTGTGGTAGGGCTGGTTCTCGTGCATGTACAACCGGGGTGCTATCTCCACCAAGAGGTAGCACTGTTTTATTTAAAGACCATGTTTTTACTCCGCTAGATACTGCCATCACCCGCTCCAATTCAAATGGATGATAAACAGGAAACATAGTTGAATGTACAGACATTGTATGAGAGACAAATGCAATAGATAGTGTGGAAAATAGAGGGCATGAAATAGTTGACATGTATATTGTTTAACTAAAATGGATAGCATGATATAATCTCACATATATGATGTGTATCTAAACTGGATAGCATAGCATAACATAATTCAAAGATATGATGACTAACTAAACAGGATTGCATGACATAATTCACATACACGTTATCTAAGTAACTAGGATCGCATGATTTAATTCACATATGTGATTTATATGCTAAGCAGAGGGCATTCACATATATGATGTCTGAACTAAGAACATGGTGTTGAATATTTTGTATATGATGTCTAAACTATGCAATGAAAGACACCATATGCATGATATGAGCAGTATAACCGTGCCAAGTTAGAGCATACACCTCGGTGGGGGAATAGGACTGGTCATCTGTCTCGGAATCCATCTCTGAGGAGCTATCGGGACCCAGCAAGAGATCTGCTTCGACAGGTAGCACTGTCTGCTCTGAAGGCCTTGTTTTCGCTCCAGATTTTTCCATCACCCACTCAAATGGCCGATTCACAGGAAGAGTAGTTTCATGTACAAACATTGTCGACAAATGGAAATGTAATGAAGAAAAGTATGGGCAAGATATCATTCAAATATATGATGCCTGGTTAAACAGGATGGCATTGCACATTTCACATATATTATGGCTGGCTAAAAGACATGAGACTACATAATTCCCATATATGATATTGAAACTAAACAGGTGGCATTACAAAACATGTCTAAACTAAGCAGATGACATATATGATGTCGAAAGTAGGCACTGCAAGGCAACATATGCATGATATGACTAACATCATCATGCCAAGTTAGAGCAAACACCTTGGGGGGTAAATAGGAGTGGTCAGCTGCGTCTGAATCCGCCTCAGAACAGATATCTTCCTCTGGATTACAATCTGGAGGGGGGGGGGTTGCCATTGAACCCACCATGGAGCGATGTCTGCATGACATTGTATTGCCGCGCAAAACTCTTCTCTTTTTCTCTACATGTTCAGCATGACTGTGTACAATATCTGACATGCATACAAAAAAATAGTGAGATTATGTAAGGAGAGCATGCAGAAATCTAGAGTAATGGTAACAACCAGTGGATGGATCCAAAAATAAAGTAGGTCCAGGTGGATGTTTTGCTCCATTCCTTTCCACAAAATGCATGAATAATTGAGTAGTATAGTGCCATAGGAAAATTTCCTATTGCTATGTTTTTCAGTTAAACCAAAATAGCCCTAATGGATCGACATGAATGTAGTGTAATAACTGATGCAACAAGTGTACAACCTCTTTGCCGTAGCTGTGCCGGCCTCAACATCATTGGGTTGGTCGCTGAAGAAGTTGAGGCAGAGGTGGCTGTCGTGGTGTGGAGGAAGATCTGAGGAATCTGTAGACGGCGTCCAGGGCACTACTCTGTTGTGATTGATTGTTCCATCGTTGGAGTAGCTCCGGTGAGCCATAAGACGTCGAGGCTGAAGCAGCACAAGACATACATCATTAATCTCAATTGGGATTCTAATAGCATCTCCTATAGATGATGTAAAATACATTACCAAAAAGTGATAGATGTAAAATTTACATCACCAAAAACCACGTGACTACAACAGATGAGGTAAAAACTGTTGACTCTGAACTTAACAGCCGAAACTGAAATTTAATGTGGAATCTGAATGTTACTGTCGAAACTGAACGCAACGGTAGCAGAGAGGCACTTCACATGTAGTTTAGGGAGGGCCTGCAGTTCATCTTCAACCTGCACCCCCCTGAGTCGCCAGCCACCACCGACCGAACCGCCGGCCCCCGCACGGCCTCGCCGCCCCGAAACAACTCCCCATCGCCGGTCCGCCGCTGCCTCGCCGCCCCGAAAAAACTCCCCACCGCCGGTCCGCCGCCGCCCCGGCCATCCCTCTAGCCCCCCTGCGCCGAGCTTTTTCTCCGGCGATCCCCAAGCCACTGCCCCACACTACAAAAAAATACACTTCCGTGATGATACGTGTTTGTCACAGTAGGTCGCGTTTTCTGTCATGCATGTACATCCATGACGATTTTATGACAGAATCAAGATAGTCATACCTGTGCTGTCATAGAAGTGTTCCATGACATTACCAAAATTATCATTACGGAAGTGTCCTCTTCCATGACGATAAATCACGCATCATAGAAGTGCTTTAGTCAAGGGTGACCGACATGTGGCATCCACCGTAACGGGTCGCCGTTAAGCTATCGGGTCCTGTTTTGGATCCGATAACTCGTTAACAGCCCGGACCAATGGGGATTTTCCACGTGTAAAATTCTCATTGGCCAGAGGAAACACGTGTTGGCTCACCGTTGGGACAGATGTCATCCACTCATTGGATAGGAGGCGCCTATGATACGCCGACACATGGCACGGCCCAGGTGAAGGCCCACAAGATTTTTGCGGGCCATAATGGGCCAGCCCAGGTGAAGGCCCACAAGATTTTTGTGGACCATAATGGGCCGGCCCAGCTAAAGGCCCGCGAGATTTCACCGACATTAATGGGCCGACCCAGGTGAATGCCCACAAGATTTTGAGGACCCTAGTAGGCCGGCCCATTAACTGGCTGCCATGTTTTGGGCCAAATGCCGGCCCATATTTGATCCGGTCCATTAATGGCCTGCCACGTTCCGGGCCTCATAATGGCCCATATGAGATCCATCCCGTTAAAAGCCTACCACGTTCTGGGCCAAATTACGGCCCAGATCAGGTCCGACCCTTTAAGAGGCTTTGGGCTAAATTATGGCCCATATCAGATTCGGCCCGTCAACTGGACGCTATGCTTTTGGGCCCACTTGCTAAAGGCCCATTTAGTAATTCAGCCTGATATTAGTTTCGGCCTGTTAAGGGCCCGTTTAATATTTCGGCCCTATATTAATTTCGGCCTGTTAAAAGCCCGTCATATAGTTGGGCCTAACTACGGCCCGGTTTGCATCCGGCCTGCTCGCAGCCGATAATCTGATTGGGCCAAACAAGGACCGAGACAATTTTGGCCTGTTAAAAGCCCGTGATTTGATTGGCACAATCATGGGCCGGGGTCCATTTCGGGCTACTGCCGGCCTGTGAGCTGTTTGACACGTTTCAGGCCCAACCTACTTCTCAGCCTCCTAAAAGCCCATTGAGTTTTCTTGCGAAAAGAGGGCCGACAGTTTACTCAGCCTATTAAAGGCCCGAATCTACTAGTGGGCCAGTTTACATTTAGGCCTTTTAACGGACCAAGATGACGGGGCCCATGATGCGGATCATACATCGTGATTGCATGACGGCCCGATTATGTACCGTAATTTTACGGTTTGGCCGGTTTACTGCGAAGACATGATATATACACAGTAAAATAAGTGCAGCATCGTGAATAGGAAAAAACCTAGACTATACAATAAAGAAATTACGGCATATTACATCCACTGGGCATCAAAGTTCGCCACTATGGTAATAAAGCACAAGCAGACAGCAGATTACATACACTGGGCATCAAAGATCGCAACCAGTGCAAATAAACACGCCGACAAAATAATATACAAAACCGACAGCACTTCAATAGAGTTCAAGAAAGGTTAGCCCTGCTGGGGAGCTGCAGCGCAAGCAGCCGAGCAAGCTGATTAGACTGCGCTTGTTTAACACTTATATCCTCCTCACTCTGAAAGATAAACAAGCAGACCGATGATAGGTTTTGCACATAAAAGTATCAGTGCTGACAATTCATCACATTTCTTACTGACGTATAAAGTGACACAGTTTAAAATTGCATTAACACAATATGGTATTGTTCAGGTCAAGACATGGCAGGAAATGACATTGTGAAGTAGTTGGCAGCTTCACGACACCACTGGATTATAGATCAAGAACTCATAAGTATCAATGGTTAGTGTGCTGTCAATTTATCCCATTTCAGATTTGCAAATAAAGAGACGGTTTAAATAATAGTAGAATGATATGACATTGTTCATAGTTATGACACTGCAGAATATGACATTGTGCTGTAGTGGGTAGGTTCACCACACCACTGGATTACGGATCAAGAACAGAAGCATACATGCAGTGCAAAAGAAGATCACTTGCTTTGTATAGTTTAATTTACATGGTATGAAGAAGGAACTTGGTTGTACAACTGAAAACTTAAATTGAGAAGGACAAACTTTTGTTTATGAACTACATAATAAACTTTAAACATGCAATTTGATGCAAACACCAAAAATAAACAGCTGTTGCAGTCATGCCTAACCAAATATACACAACAAAGTTTGAAGGCTTGAGAAGGACAAACTTACATTATTGGTGAAGACAGGCTCTATAAAGCCCTTGTCCATGCTGATGGGGGGGGCAATTCAAGAAGTTTACCACAGAATCTTCTTCATAAGAATTGCCTTTATTCTACATTTTGTTAAGAGTAAATATAGATGTGATAATATAAGAAAAAATGGAGAATATTTAAGATAAGATGAAGAGTGATGCTACATAACCAAGTAGCTATAAATGTAAGTACATCGATACAGGCAAAAGGTACAACCAAGAGCAATGCACAGCTAAACTTCTTCAGTACCATCGGTGTTATCCAACCTTATGGTAAGAGTAAATATAGATCTGATGTGTAGAAAATGGAGGGCAAAGGAAAATAAGCTGCAGAGTGATGGTACATGAACAACTACCTGTCAATATAAGTGCACTGATAAAGGACAACAAGTACTTACAAGAACAATGCAGAGCTAAAAAAATTCATTGGCATTGGATATATTCTACACTAATGTAACCATTTATATAGATCAGATAATTTGGAGCGAACTATTGATAAGCAAGCTATCATGCATACTGCTGTCACATAATGAACCAGGTATCACATAATGAACCAAGTATGTATGCAAGTACAATGATACATGACAACAGGTACTAACAACAGCAAAGCAGCGGGCAACATATTTGCGATATCCTGTCGTTCTTTTCAAACCGGAATTCTTTTTCGAGCAGATTTCCTGCAAAAAAGATCCGTAAGGCACATGCGGAAAAGTAGAAGTTCAAATTGTCATGCGATATCATAGACAGTACATCATCCTCGGAATGAGACCACTGCATAACAAGGTTTTTCCATTCAATGTCTTCTAAATTTAGCACAGGAGACTTCACCAGAAATTCGTTTATAGACTTGCCATCAAAGTGTGATTTCCTCAGGTAACACCGATACTGCTGCAATGCTTCCTTGAAAAGCGCAAGCAAGCATTGCTCGTCATGAATATCCAGATTGACCCTCGCCTACTTACAACAATGTAATGTAAATCATTGATGTGTTCAATCAGCAGAAAACAGGAAAATAATCACCATGAATAATAGCACTTACACATCAGTGGGACATGAAGATGTGAAAATGGTGTTTGTCTTCACTATAATCTTCCCATGATGGGAATATATGCACGTAGTCCCTAACAACATTGAAAGCATTGTCTTTTAAACTAAGAATAACTGGAATGGGGTTCCAATCTGCAGGAATTGGCCGTCTCTGCAGTTGGGATAGGTCTTTGGGCGGTGGACTTGTTGTACTTTTTGCTGGAGTGGGATTTTTTGTGGTACGGCTGGTGCTATGGCAACTGAAATCGGCATACCTTTTGCTGGAGTGCAGGTCCTGTGTGGTGGGCTAGTGGTGTGGCTAGTGAAGTATGGATACAGTCTGCTAGAGTCGGTCCTACGTTTTGTTTCACTGGTTGTACAGCCAATATAAGTGGGGTGCTGTCTGATTTCTCCGGCACAACCACGTTTTTCAAGGACTTTGCTGGTGCTCCTTCAGGTTCGGCAATCACCCTCTTCCTTTTTGATGTCTGATGCACAAGAACAACATTTGAGTGGAAAAACATGGTATGATGACAGATGGAATATGTATTGATAATGGATGGGCATGGCATCTCGACATATATGATGAGTAAACTAAGCAGATGGCGGTGCAACAAAGTAGAAGAAATGCAAGACAACATATGCAAGATACGCGCAATCAATAAAACCTTGCCAAATTAGAACAGGCACCTTGATGGGTGAACATGACACGCCATCTGCTTTTGACTGCTCGAGGTTAGAATAGTCATTAGGATCATATTCTGAACAAGAATCTACATGTGGGGAGCGTATGAGTTTCATTGCATCCAGAATGGCACTCAATGCCTTGGTGCCAATTTTGTAAGTCATTGCAGTGTTCCACAATATTCTTCTGATGCGCGGATTCTGATATTCACTGTAATTACGTATAATATTTGAGAACCATGAAAACATAAATAGCTGTGAGATTATCTTTGTAATGCAGAGGATATTCTAATATAGGGGCGCCCCTGTAAACACTTGTGTGCTATCACTGGATTCTGATGAGAGAACTCATGTGTGATGTAATATGGTGCGTGCATTTATATAATCTGGCACATGTACACAAAAAACAGGCTCCAGAAGTAAGGATAGTTGGCAGATGATAGGTTCAAAATATACTGTATAGAGAGTTTATTGCCAAACCATGATAACAAGAGCACAAAGCAACTTGGCAGATCATAGTGTACACAAAAGGGGTATGCCATAACCACGATATATAAATCGGGAAAGTGGAACTGGCTTGAAAATACGGTGTTGTATTGCCGCTAGTAATTGAAAGCCTATCGATCATGTACAGGCCAGCTCTATCAGCTGTTGACTGCAAATGTCCCGGCTCCCCTTCCTGACAAGGAACATACTGTACGTACTAAATACAGAATAACAAAAGAGGAACATGTTAAAGAACAGAAGAGGAAGCATATTCTTGAGGTTCCGCTTCATTGCATACAATGTTGGTTGCCCACTCATGATGAATCACATCACCCAAAGAAATGCAATTCCATGCTGTCTCTCTATATGTGGCAATTTTGAACAAGAGTCATTAGGATCATATTCTGAACAAGAGTCAACAGGTGGGGAGCGTATGAATTTCATTGCATCCAGAATGGCACTCAATGCCTTGGTGCCAATTTGGTAAGTCATTGCAGTGTTTAGCTTCAAGAGTGGACTGCTGCTAGTGCGACACAAAGCAGCTACACAGATCATAGTGTAGATATAAAGAGAAAACCTTAAGCATCAGAGTAAAATCAGCAAAGTGGAACTTGCTGGAATATATGTGCTAGTATTGCCGGTACGGCTAGAAAGGCTTCGGATACCAGCTCTCTTCAACTGAAGGTGCGGTACTGTTAATATCAGTGTAACTCACAAAGGCGACACAGCTCCCCGCATTTCCTTGCTATTCTTATAGGATTCAAGTGGGCAGGCACTACAAATCCTATTCCCATGTTTACAAAGTCCTACGAATCAAAGAGGCCCGAAGAGTTCAAAGTGTCCATCACAACCGACCGAATAGACCTCTACACTGCAAATGTCCCTGCTCATCTTCACTACAAGGAACATACTGTACTACTATCATACTCCCTCCGTTCCAAAATATAAGTCTTGGTAGAGATTTCCACTATGGATCACATACAGATGTATCCAGATACATTTTAGAGTGTAGGTTCGCTCATTTTGCTCCATATGTAGTCCATGGTGGAATCTATACGAAGACTTGTATTTAGGAACGGATAGAGTACTTATTAAAGAAGAACGGAAGAGGAACAAGCTAAAGAAGAGCAAGCAGATTTTGGATAATAAAATGTTCGTTGCGCAGTGCCCACACATGATGAAGCAGAGCGCATTAAGAAAGCAACTCCCTGCTGTCTCTCTATATGTGGTGCACATGCTTTTCGAAAGTAAAGTAGGAAAATTAGCTGACCAATTAAATGTTATCTGTTTTAGTAATATAAGCATCATATCAGATTCGTACTTGAGCAACAAGTTTGGAATTATGAGTGGCACGTTGTTTAGCTTGATGGATTCAGGAGCAGTGCTAAGCAGGTACGATGATGGTACTGAATATAAAGGCATGTCTGCATGCAAGTCGCGTGACTTTGTTATTTGGGTCAGTCGACCATTTCAGGCGGTTGGATGAAGATCCTACGTCTCCTAACCCTTCTTCTTCCTTGTCTCTGATTCTTCCCACATAGAACACCGCATGGGCCGCCGGCTGGACCACCGGCCCCCACCGCCTGTGTTCCTCCGCCACCCCACCCCCACCCCCGCCCCCACCCGCATCGAGTTTTCTTCGTTCGGCGAGGCCCCACCACCGCCCCCACAACCACCGTCCCCACCCAAGCCCCTTCGTTCGCACCGGTGAACTCCGGCGAGCTCTGAAAAATCGACTGACCCAATTTTGAAATTTAGTCTACTGTGATTTAACTAGTGTGGAATATAAAAGGGGAAAAGCATAAGCATTGGGAGTATAGTGTTGAGCGTGCCATGACAGATCTGAAGGTGCAAACCGGACAAAGGCAACTTCGCAACCAATGTTTGCTTTCAACTAGCAAGTAAGTGATGGACAAGAAATTAGAGTAAAGCAGTGGCGATCTATTTTCTTGCTGCGATAAATAAGTTGAGCAGATACGAAAGAGTACCTCCTCTGGTGCGGCGCCATGTATGCATTTGCTGAGAATTTGACGGTGCTGCGGTAGCGATGGCTGTCGGTGGCGTGGAAGCAGATCTAGGAGGGTAGACGGTGGCGGTAGGGCGCGGTGGACGAGACGGTCGTAGGAGCGGCGCGGGGATGAAGCGAGAGGACGGGATGCAAGGATCCCGGTCCAAAGCCGTGGATGAGAGAGGTCGATCTCTTGTAATGGATGGTGGCGTCGGGGTATCAGCTCCAGCATGGTGGAGGAGGACAGCGGTGGATGGGGTGGCGAACGGAGGATGCTGGGGTGGAGAGGGTGTTTTGGCGCCATCTGAGTACGAATGGGGAAATGTTGGTAGAGAGGAAGGGGGGAACCATGTCTTGAGGGCGCGCTTGTCTCAAATGCGAGGAAATTTACAAACTTAGCCCCCGTTTCAAATTTCCTACTCCTACATCACAGCAATATTAGTCGGTTGGGGATAGGACGGTAATCTCGCATACACCGAATATTTGCCGATGAGAGTTTGTTTTTGGCGCCCACCGTGTATGAATCGGGGAGGGAGTCGATTTCGGCCAAGGACACACTGTGTTTTGGCGCCCACCGTGTATGAATCCGGGTGAGAGGCGGTTATGTCACGTTTGACTGAAATTACAAACCTACCCCTATCGAAACCTATAGAAATCAAGCAGATAGGCTTTGCGTGGCAGGGATAGGCAGTAGTAATTTCCATCTCGCAGATTTTGGTTTCGGGCGGTTACTGCGACTTTCCCCGCTTCGTTCAAATTTTGCAGAGTGCACGTTTACCGTGCCAACTGAATTCGAGTCCCGTTTGTATTCTATTTTTTCCAGGCGGGATCGATTTTCGATTGGAATAAAATTCTATATACATCATATTTTTATATATACTTTCAAAGCACAACACCCTTTATACATAAATATGGTTTACAAATGGCATGATCTCAGATTCATAAGGTTGTATCCATCAATTTGGATTTTCAAATATTTTAAACCACTTTATGTTGAAATCCAATGTATGCATTCCTCGCTAACTGTCTCCAATTAATGTGTGTTTCATGCGGGGTTTTTTTTGCTTCTCAAATATGTATAATGTGTTTCACACACGCAACATATAGTGTAATCCCGTTTAGACATTAATTGCGTATAAACCATGCATTGTTTCTAATTAAAGAATCTATGGATCACCAATATTGATAAACTATATAACATTACACGTGTCCCCAAATTCAAATGAATATGCATGTTTGATACACCAATTTGTGTTATGATATTATCGATGTCGTGATCTCCAGTTTAAATATTTGAATCCCATTTAATCCAGATATTCGTCTCATATAACTATCACTCATGCTTATATAGGACTATCTCTCTAGACCTATACGCGTTCATCGTCTCTCGGGTATCTCTCGTGCTACCTGTATGTTGACAATGATCTTTTATCTTCGTAACACACTAACGGTACTCTCTTCCTCGACCTTCATCACTCTATCTCTCTCTAAGTATATCTCGCTCCCTGCTATGTGTCTCTAACTATGATTCTCCATGTGGAATCTCTTTCTCTCACACAAACACAAAACTTTGTCTCCCGGGGTCTCATTTCTCTCTACTATTCCCCTGTGTGCCACTCGCACACCCCTCATACAGAGATGTCTTTCGCTCCTTAGGTATGAGAACCTACGACTCTTCCTCTTAAATATCTCTTTCTCACACACAAACACAAACTCTGTCTCCCAGGGTCTCATATTTCTCCATTGTTCTCTTGTATGTCGCTCACACACACTCTCTCTCCCTAGAGATATCTTGCGTTCCCTCATATGTCTCTCTAGCTATCACTATCGTTGTGAAATATCTTTCTCGCAGACACAAAACTCCGTCTCTTGGGATCTCATTTCTCTCCGATATTTGTTTGTATGCGAGTCACATGCACCCTTTCTTCATCTCTCTCACACCCACACACATAACTCTGATCCTCTCGACTCCTATCTCTAACGCACACTAGCTAGCATCTTTATCTTTCTATTTAACTGTTTCTCCATCAACCTTCTTTCATTTATAGGTTGATCTCTTTTGCACAATCGTTGTGCCTCACTCCCTCTGCTCGCCATAGATGCATGCTCCAGCCCACGCCACTATCTCTTAAAGACAAAAACACATGCTCAATTGTCGGGCCTTCTTCCCTGCATTCTCACATGCATGCATATTGTCATACCGATCCGTCTCTCCCATGTCGTTGATCTTATGACTTATGTCTTCTTTCTTTTATCTCAATCATGCGCGCGCGCACACACACACATCCCACGTATACATGTATACCTCTCACACATGCACGTTAAAGGTCTCTATGTCTCCATACGTAGTTAATTACCCTCAACCCTAACGCGACATCGAATCGTGCTCTTCTTGTGTGCACATAACTTCCGCCTGGATGGGTAAAACACACACTCACACT
Organism: Triticum aestivum; assembly: GCF_018294505.1. NCBI lineage: Eukaryota > Viridiplantae > Streptophyta > Magnoliopsida > Poales > Poaceae > Triticum > Triticum aestivum. Next base: position 560,677,611 of record NC_057808.1, on the reverse strand, counting down.
TAACAATCTCCTTCTAGCTACCCCCCTCTCACTCTTCCCCTATATCCCCGAAACCAATAAGTCCATCCCTTCATTTAATTCCCGCCTACATGCACCATCGATATATAGTAGTCTTCCTCGGTGTCTCTCGAACAAACACGTTCTCTTGATGTCGACTCCTCTCATGCGCACACACCTTCTCTTCCCTCTCCACGGGCATTTTCTCTCTCGCACCCCATCGTTGGTGGCCTATGCCATACACATCACCTCTCTATGATGAAGCCATGCACACTTAAATTACATCCGCCACCGAGGACCCCGCGACACACACACACATACCCACACACACAAACACACACACACACACACACACGCACGCACCCCCCCCCCACACACACTAAGACTCCATCAAACACACACGCACACACATGCACACACACACACACTAAGACTCCCTCTCTCTCTCTTTCTCTCTCTCTCTCTCTCACACACACACACATACACCCCCCCACACACACACAAACACACACACACACTAAGACTCCATCTCACACACACATGCTCTAGGTGGAGCATTTGTTCCTACCACCCTTCATCCAGCCTTACCCGTATGATAAACAATCACCTTAATTTACTTGTATAACATGGACAAATTCCACTTTACTTTAGTAGTTAGCAAACTTATCATCTGTACCCTTATAAAAAACCGAGTTGGCGATGATGGTCTGCCTGCCATCTTGTAATATAGACCGTCTGATCTATATCTGACGGATAGAAAGCAAACTATGATAATTTTACAAAAGATATACCCGCACCTCTCTCCACATCCTTATCTCCTACAACCTCATTGCTGAGCAATTAAAAAAGAAAGTCCCTGGAACAATCTAGCATGGTGGCCGCTGCTGCCTACCGGCACCGTCAATCCCCATGCCTCCACCCATTCTGACCACCAGTCACCACCACGCTCCACTCCTCCTCACCTTATCTCTCATCTTTCATTTTTTCGATGACATTCTCGAGATACCAGTTTTCCGATAAAATTCTCGAAATATCATTAGTTTGTACACATGGGATTACTCCTGCATGGGTAAATCACAACAGGTGTTTTGTAAAAAATGCATATTGATGTTCCGTGCAATGCACAAGCATCTTGCTTGTAATTATATAACGCAAATCACGAGCAGGAAGTGACATTTTTTTACACAACCACGTTAACATGGCCACGTAAATCACTAGCTAAAGTAAATACCATTATACTTATATCCCGATGCAAAAGGTTGAGTACATGTCCGAAGAGTAGAGTCGCACACACGCACTCTGTCTCTCAGAATCTCACACACACACACACACCAGTTACGTGACGCCCACTTAAGCAGACACGTATGTTACAATTTGTGCACCCGCGGGTACACGTGATGCTGCGCATTTATTTAAGCCGGACGGCGAACCCAAACAGTAGCTGCATTCATTCCCCTCCCGCCGCCTCTTCTCTGGTCGCCGTCGCCCGGTAGCCATGGCCCGGCCGAAGGTAACAACATACGCCATACTCCCGCCGGAGCGGCGCTTTAATCTGGAAATTTTAGTGGTCATGCATGCATCTTTTTGTGCTAGCACTCCTATATAAGGGTTGACCGGTCGCTTCCCGCGGACGTGCGCGGGCGGTGGAAGAGGAAGGAGAAGGGAAGCGGGCTGTGGAGTAACGTTTTTTACCACAATTTCTTAGGAAACTGAGTGCAATAATTGAGTAGTTTTGCAAACTACCAGTACTACACCTGAAACGGTTCAAAACCTATACTCCCTTGCCAGCGCGCGCTTCCCACGTGAAACGGTCAGCGTCGCCCTGGAGCGTCAGTGCCGCATTAATGCCTGGCCAGAGCGGAGGCGACCTCTCACTGGCGCCGGCTTTGAAGCGGCGCGACGGCCGAGAGAGCGCCGCTTCCCGGTGCACGCGACTGCTCCGCGTCGAGGCTGGCCATAGGCCCTATTTGGATCCATGGGTTAGAGTTAGTTTGAGCTAGTTGGGGCTCAAATAGCCCTAAAGTATCCAAGCATGAGGGTTTAAATTGGAGCAAGTTGCACCGAACCCACCAAAAAAAACTATCCCACCCAAGAGGTGCTAACTGGAGATAGTTCTCATTGGGACCACTGAAAAATCACTTTTCTCTCTCCATCAAGTGCATTTATTGTCAATCTAACCCTGTCACCCAAACACCTCTTTGGCTACAGTTAGTTCAGGGTTAGTCATGAGTTAGTCTAACCTCTAGCTAAGTTAGAGTATCCAAACAGGAGCAGTATAGGACATGCAAGTTGCTCAAAGCATACAGTCAAATTCGTACGTGAAAGGATTTTTTTCTTTTTGAAAACGGAACATGAAAGGAATTTTTTTAGAATGCTCTTGGCATGTCGCTAACATGTGATGAGTTAACCGACCTCAATAGACGGCAAAAACGCCAGCCCGCCGCACTTTGAGAGAGACGAGGAGGGAGAAGCGATACGGGCTGCTGGATTACTAGAGATAGGTGTCGCACGGAAGCCAAGAAATATGGTGATAGCGTGGGTTAGCCATGTACTAGTATGATGTAACTACACTGGGCTGCCGTGTTTCGTACTCTTCCAGTCCACTGTGGAGATGATTGGTTGATTTTATATCGCTGAATAATATAAAATATTATGAGTGCAGACGCTCCACCACGAGGTTCCTTGCTCCTTCTCGGTCGTCGGGAATCTATGTTCTTCCACTCTAATTTTTTTACGTGAGCTTTGTTCATCCTTTTGCCAACACGCGAGACATCTAGCATCAAGGTGCACGTGTCAGGCAAGGATCGTTCCATCTATATGAAGAACACGTGGGACTGGAGCTACGAGACGGACATGTACCCACTAGTGGACGTGCGAACCTGTGTAATGTAGCGCAATAAGTGAAGTAGAAAGGCACAAATAGTATGAACATGCGTGGTATATAGGCATTTGTCTCTTACTACCACTAAATGTTGTACGTGCAATGCACGGTGATGTTATGGAGTACGTGACTAAGTACTCTACTACTACTATATTAATTGGAGGCACATATTAGGAATGTGCAGTCATCTTGGCATAGTAGTATTTATAACCGAGTACTACTAATACGCTCCTAAGTGGAAAACCATTTAGGTTGTGATCGGTGTGAACAGGTTTGCAATTAAATATAGCGTGGTACTACCTCCGTCCTAGTTTATTAGTCCCCTTTGTAATTTGTGCCAAATTTTGACTAAATATTTAACTTAAAAAATGTTAGTGCATGTCAACAAAAATTATACTATCGCTGTTCCGTTTCAAAAAAAAGCATATAAGTTGTTACTTCTTACCCAAAGGATCTTTATATCCAACAGACACAAAATATCCATTCGAATGTTCGAAATTACTTTCACTGCTGATCTGATGTCGAGGTAATTGCTGCATCGCCACCAAACCCCACCATCTCTTAAGCTAAAGTAGACCGAGCTAACCCCTATATTAGCATATTACTAAGATAAACAGAAGGCACTGTAGAATCATTTAGGACGTGAGCTTGCCAATCTGAATGTGGAGGGACACCAGCTTAGCCCCGGCCAGCAGCTTGGGCGGAACTGTGAAGAAGGTCACCTCCTGCACGGCGACGTCGCCGGGATCCCTGCTGCTTGTGACCTCCATTTCCACCTTGACGGCGTCGGTCCTGCCTTTGGGCTCCCCCGGCGGGCCGTTCACCCACAGCTTGGCCACGTAGTGCGGCATTGGGGACGCCCCCGCTCTGATGCAGACGACCGACATGGCGATAGTTGCGCCGATGTCGAGCACGCGCCGACCAAGAAAAACACGCGACCGTCCTCCTCCGCGAACAGCAAGAGTCGTGGCTCCGACAGTGGCACTTGCAGCTGGAGCGCCTTGCCGTACTGGATCCTGTGCACGGGCAAGGGATGCACGGTGCTGATGTGATGGGAGAGCACTGGCGACGGGCCTTCGTAGCCGCAGACGGGCATGAGGCATTTGCAGGGCGTGAGCGGACACACGCTCTGGTGATCGGCGAGCTTGTGGTAAGTGACGTAGAGCCCACAGCCTTCGTGCGGGCACTCCACCCTCACCAAGGAGAGGACGGCGTCCACCGCCGTGTTCCGCACGTCGAAGCCACCGCCACGCTCGCACTTCTGGCACTGCCGCTGGTTCCCGGGGTGCTCGACGCGGCAGTCCGCGCAAGCCAGGTGCCCTCCCTTGCACTGCACAAATCAATCGAACAACACATCAATCAAGAAACCCGCACCTTGCTCGATTAGCCGAACGGACGAGGTGTATTCGAACCTCATACACTGGAGGCTTCAAGGGGTAGAGGAACAAGGGGCAGTGGAGCAAGGTGAGGTCCATCGAGACCATAGAGAGCTCCATCGTCGGGTCCTGTTCCATCTGCATGATCTCGCCCTCCTTGTGCACAACCATCTCTCACTTTATTAGGGCCGGGGCATTACAAAGCTTTACCATCACATATTCATACTACTTCAAGGTGCATTAAATCAACACATGCAAGTATCAAAAGGAGAGTCACAACATGCATGCAATGTAATTAATGCATTGGTAAACGCAAATTATTGAAATATATCGAGTGTAGTGCTTTGATGTGTCGCGTCAACTCATACAACACCGACAAGTTTGATTACTACAACGCCCTCTCGCCTTAACCACACATGCCTTTGGCTGCATGACAGGTGGGCCACCGACCTGTTGGGCCCACCTGTCATAGACGCAAAGGCAGGAGCAGTAAGTCAATGAAGCTGCATCCCTCCCTCGCCCATGAGCGTGGTGGCTGGTAGGACTAGGAGAAGCTTTTGTTCGCTACATGCTCTCCCTTCCGCACGCGGTGGACATGCAGCAGTTCAATCGGTGTCAGATGGCCAGAAGCATACTGTAGTACTCCTCCACTATAGTAGTACTCCATCATTGTTCGACTTCCCGAAGAGGCGAAGAGCCAAGCGCAGCCCGGACGCTCGTGTGGCAGTTTCATGTGTAGAGTAGTCTAGGATAGCGTGTACCATGCCTGTAAGCTTAAAATCATTGGGGTCGGCTCCATGCTTTATTTTTTGATTAAAATAATCTTCTGGCCCTACCTATCATCCTGGTGATTATAGTTTGCACGCTCATCTGGTCAAGACAGGAATATATATTTTAAATTGTGGTGGGGTAAATGTTAGAGGTTGCAGCAAATGGAGTATTCTACACTGCGGGTCTTTCAGCCAAGTTTAGAGGCAACCATGTGGGGCTAGTGCTATGATGTGTCGCGTAAACTCGTACAATGAGGAGAAGCTAGATTTTACTACTACACGCCTTCTCCCTCACCCATGCGCGCGGTGGCTCGCAGATGAGGACATGCTTTTTCTTATAGTACTACAACAAGCTATCCCTCCCGCTCGCGGTGGACGGACATGCAGCAGTGGATTCGATACTGTAGAAGCAGTAGTAGTAGTAACATGATTGTTCGTCTTCTCGAAGAGGCGAAGAGCCAAGTGCAACCCGAACGTGGCAGTTGCGAACCTTGGAGCACGCATATAGCCAGGCTCTTGCATGAGACAAAATTGCTATGTGAGCCCACTATTGTAGTACTTCCTAGTATAGCCCTGTAAACCAGAAAGGAGTATTTGCCTTTCTAGAGATTTCAACAAGTGACTAGACTACACCGAGACGGAGTACATATGGAGCAAAATGAGTGAATCTACACCTTAAATAAATACGTAGTTCTCTCGTTTTCTTCTCGGCCTTGGTCGCGGTGCACAATATTGAGTATACTAGTACTATCATCTTGAAATTTATGAAGTCACCATAGGCACCTCGTCATCGACGGGAATGTCTCTGGACACGCAATAGACGCGAGCGGCAGTCGCCTCCATAGGTGCTTGAATGCCAAGGAGGGAGAGGGTAGTGGTTCCCGAGATGTTGAACGGTCAATGATGCATCCTCAAATTACATGCAGAGGGAATTAATTGGAGAAGCAGAATAGAGCCAGCACGATGTGAATGCAACAGAGTTTGGATTCTCATATAAAGGCGCCCCACCACTCCAATCCATCTACTCCTTAGTCTCTGCGCAACACTGCTCACTCCAATCCAAGACCAAGTGACCAGAAGCCAGAAATACCTATGGAGGCGATGGACGCGAGCGGCAGTCGGCTGTGCCAAATCATCCAAGGCGCCGGCCTGCAGCCCCGCACCGCGTAGCGTTTCTAGACGGTGTTGGCGACCGCCGGCGTCGTAGCCCTCGCCGATGCCGGCTTCGCCTCTCGCATGGACGACATGATGGTCAACTCCATCCGCAAGTTCGCCACCGTCAAGAAGCACGCGGACGACCTTGCCGTACTGCTCTAGCCCGCGCGTCCAGGCTCCTCATTGCCTGCCACCCTCATTGGCCTCCATGGTGACGAACTCTTTCAAGCCCTGGTGGCCCTGCAGGTGCCCGAGGTCGCGATGAAGAATGTGCACCTCGAGGCCGCGCTCGTCACGCAACGCCTCGCCAAGAAAGAAACCGTGGACCTGCACATCCACGTCTACGAGGAAATCGTCTACATAGGCCACTACAAGGCCAGCGAGGACAGAAAGACGTTGGCCTTCTTCCAGCGGCTGGAATCTTTGGACGCCATTGTTCAGAAGCACGTCGACCTGGCCACGAAAGCCGCTGCTACTTAGCCTCCGTTCGGTGGGCCGGCGCCCTGAGTCGAGGAGGTGGACGTCATCGATGGATGCATCTCTTCTTCTTGCCTCCTGTAACCAGCACTGCATCGCCTCGTGGCCTTAATGTTTTATTAGTATAGGAGTATATGGCATTTTTATTCCAGTAGTAAAGTTTTCACTGTGAGGTGGGGCCGCAGTTGAGCAAACCGACCATCGGCAAATACCCACCCCGCCCACCTGCGTCGGCTGAGTTTAGAATTAGAAGAGAGAAACGAGGGAGAAGAGCTGGTCCAAGCAGGGGAGATTTTTTAGTTCTCTTTTAGTGGGCCCGAGGAGAACTAACCCAATTAGAACCTCTCCACCGGGCTAGTTTTTTTAGATGGGTTAGAGCAAACTAGCTCAAACTAACCCCTCCTGTTTGGATAATTTGAGGCTATTTCAGCCCAAACTAGCTCTAACTCAGGGATCCAAACAAAGAGGAATAGTACTGTACATGCTACAGTCTGGACCGTGGCACATTGTTTTTTATAGCCATATCAGCACATTGTTTTGTACTGCTGATTCACTGGGCTGCCGTGGTTCGCACTCCTCCGACGTGAGTAGTAGTACTACTACTCCCTCCGTTCCTAAATATAAGTCTTTTTAGACATTTCAAATTGACTACAACATACGGATGTATGTAGACATATTTTAGAGTGTAGATTCACTCATTTTGCTCCGTATGTAGTCACTTGTTGGAATCTCTAGAAAGACTTATACCGCATGATTCTTTGC